>NW_008794432.1:268345-270333 GCF_000699145.1 Aptenodytes forsteri | reverse complement strand
CATGGGTGACTCCAGAGACACGTGCCAGCTCGTGGAAGGGGACGGTGGGAGCTGAGCAAGGGAACTGCTGGAACATGCTCCTGAATTGCAACTCCTGTATATAGCAGCTCTTTTAACCCTCCTAGCGTCTAGAATAGAATAGAATGGTTTGGGTTGGAAGGGACCTCTAAAGGTCATCTAGTCCAACCCCCCTGCCCTGGGCAGGGACATCTTCAACTAGATCAGGTTGCTCAGAGCCCCGTCCAACCTGACCTGGAATGTTTCCAGGGATGGGGCATCCACCACCTCTCTGGGCAACCTGTGCCAGTGTTTCACCACCCTCAGTGTAAACAATTTCTTCCTTATATCCAGTCTAAATCTACCCTCTTTTAGTTTAAAGCCATTCCCCCTTCATCTGTGAAGAGCAGTTTTCTATGCTGTAGGCGGTAATTACTAATGTTTGCCACAATAGTGCCTTCTCTGCAGCCTTCAAGAGTGACAGTAGATTGGTCATGTTACGGTTTCTCTGCTTTTTAAACCCAGTGACTACAGCAACCTGTGAAAAATTCTAGGGCCCGTGTGTGCTGTCTTATCTTCATTTTTAACCGTGTAAAATACGACTAGATTCAGAGCATTTATTTTGTTTACAATTTTCTTATTTGCTTCTGCTTGCCTGTAGGCATGTTTTAAGGAAAAACAAAACAAAACCCAAAACAAAACCACCCAAACGTTTTCACGGATTACATACCAGCGTACTGTATCCCGGCGGAGGAGTACTGCTGTGGCTTGCTTGCAAGTCCTTGCAGTTGTTGTACTTCTCACCTTGAATGCATGGAGACTCCGTCAGAGGATAAAATCAGTTGGAGGGTTTGTCTTGTCCAAGATAACGGGTGTTTTTAGGGCGTAGCCGCTACCGCGTCCTGGCTGACGTATTCAAAAAAACTCTGGATGGTTAAGGAGGCCGTCTAAACCCAGTTCGCGTGGTCCACGTGAAAGTTTCAGTACATCCCATTTAATGTAGTACATAAATGTATACGAAATTGCCTAGCTGTCCCTCCCTTCAATGCCGATGAGGCTGATTAGCGCAGTCTGAAGTTTGGGGAGGCACAGCTGCATGCACAGTGCGATTTTTTTTTTTTAATTTTTTTTTTTTTTTTGGTAAGCCTGCTTCCCGAAGGCAACCAGACAAATCCAGGGACCGAGGAAGGAAGACTGCTGGTGTACAACCGCCTTTGACAGGGACGCAGCCCAGTTGCCCCTTGATTTTTACCGTAGTGAAATTCGGCAACGTTTCTAGTAACTTGAGCGGTCTTTAGATCAGAATCAAAACTGATCTGGCCTTAATACACCAAACGAATGGATACACGCGCACTCTGAGTATATAGCACCTAAACCACTAGTATGAGGCGCCAGGTGTTCCAGCGTCTCCCACAGCTGAGCAGCAGCTTGTTTGGCATCTGAGGGCGCCGTCCCATCAGGAGCAATCTTACAGCTCTTGACCCAAGTGCCCGGCTCAGCTGGACCTCGCGTTAGCGGGACCGATGGTTCTGCCGCCCTTGAGGGCACGTGCCTGCCAGCCTTTGCCTGCGGCCCCCGTGCAGGGACTGAGGTCTCGGTCCGTGCTCGGTTGCTGAGGAGGGAATATAAAAAGAGACTAAAAAGCCTTCCAGCTGTGCCTGAGGAGCCCGGCTGGGGTGTGGGGAGGGAACGGGGTAGGGGAACCGCTGAACTATTTTTTTTTTGTTGTTTTAAACTGGACTTTGAAATTTAGCGCTGGAGGGAGGAACAGCCACACCTTCCGTGAGTAATATCCCTCCACCCCCTTCTTGGCTCGCGCTCCCGACCAACCACATGGGATAGGGAGAGCAGTGTTTACAGAGAGCGTGATCCGGGGGAAACGAGGAAGGGAGTGTGTGTGTGTGTATCTGGGGGGGGAGAGACGCGGGGAACGGGGAGGACGTGGGCTGGCAGGGGGGGAGGACGGCAGAGGGGAGGCGGGAGGCAGGGAA
>NW_008794432.1:246069-248674 GCF_000699145.1 Aptenodytes forsteri | reverse complement strand
ACCGGGACCGATGGTTCTGCCGCCCTTGAGGGCACGTGCCTGCCAGCCTTTGCCTGCGGCCCCCGTGCAGGGACTGAGGTCTCGGTCCGTGCTCGGTTGCTGAGGAGGGAATATAAAAAGAGACTAAAAAGCCTTCCAGCTGTGCCTGAGGAGCCCGGCTGGGGTGTGGGGAGGGAACGGGGTAGGGGAACCGCTGAACTATTTTTTTTTTTGTTGTTTTAAACTGGACTTTGAAATTTAGCGCTGGAGGGAGGAACAGCCACACCTTCCGTGAGTAATATCCCTCCACCCCCTTCTTGGCTCGCGCTCCCGACCAACCACATGGGATAGGGAGAGCAGTGTTTACAGAGAGCGTGATCCGGGGGAAACGAGGAAGGGAGTGTGTGTGTGTGTATCTGGGGGGGGGGGGACGCGGGGGACGGGGAGGACGTGGGCTGGCAGGGGGGGAGAGCGGCAGAGGGGAGGCGGCAGACAGGAAAGCAAACGGCACGCTGCGACGGGGGCTGGATTTCTGTCCCCCGGCGCTGCCTTCTGTGCAGCGACAGTAGATCAAAGCGACACCTTTTAACTTTCTGGGTTCAGATCTCTCTAGTATCTCTTGGGGATTACACAAGCACAACCCTGAAATGCTGGATTCCGAGCTCATTGCAGTAAGGGACCAGCTGCTCTTCCCCCTTTCGGGAGGGGATGAGGTTGGGTGCCTACCTCAGCGCCATCAGGAGCGCGTGCCCAACCTGTCTTTTCGCTTTAATTAGGTCCAGGAAGGGAGACAGCAGCACTCCTTGGGACAGAGAGCTGAGCAGTACCGAGAGGCAAACATGCACGAAGAAAAATGAGGTGAGAAGGACACAGACCGCCAATACCTTGATTCAGACACCAGGGAAGGAGCAAAGACGGGTGAACCAGCCCCAGGGAGGCAGTTAGGTCCAAGCGGCTTAGGATCAGGAGGCGCAGCTTGCGTTTCACAGGCTGCCTGCTTGGAGTGGGACAAGTGCAGCCACGCTAACCTCTGCCTTCCCAGTGCAAAGTGGGAGTAAGATTTCTTAATCGCTGACGGATCTTACTCTTCCGATAGCGTAGTGCGTGAGACTGCGCTAACGGTACCACACAGGTGAAGCCGTGCTGAGCCTACCCGCTGGCTGCTGGGACGCCGTGGCCGTGCGCTGGGTGCAAATACCTGGCTAGCTTAATGCTGTTGCCCAAAGGCACCGAGTTATTTCAGAAATTATTTCTGGGCCATTGGCCTGCCTGTTCTTATGATAACTTCATAGCACGGACAATAGAAACGAGTGTTTTGTTTATCCTGCTCCCCCACGGTATGTACTTAGAGTATCAGGAGGACGGTTTGCTGGGGGTGGCAGCCACTCTGCTACGGTTTGCGTCGTTAGTGGATTGCTCTCAAAGGGCTTTTCACGTCTGGTTAGTGGGGTGTGTGGCACCCGGGCTGGGAGGGCTGGCTGGGCTGCGCCATGTTATGGGAAGGGTGTGCGGCGGGGCCGGTCACGTTGCTACTATGGGAAGGAGAGAGGTGTCACAGTTTTATTTGAAATGAGTTGCTGCGCAGGAGTTTGCTCCTTGGGGGTGGGGAATCCCAGGCAGAGACCGGCGCGGGCGGTCCAGAGGGTTACAAATCCGAGGCAGATCGGTCTCGGGGTCATTTGCCTTTCAAATCTTTGATCATCTTTGGACCCAGCTTTAGGGTCCAATGCCATAACAGGCAGGAACTTGTTCTTCTGCCAGCTTGGCCTGTTTACAGGTTCTCCTGCTGTCTTTGACAGTCATCGGTGAAGTGACCTAGAATAGCTGTGGCCTTCCCTTGTTGTTTTATTGTGCCTGAGCAGCTGAAGCTCCAGCTCCCTCCTGCCACTCCTGTAATCTATTAGGTGTCTCTGAGAGACGTGCAGGTGGTGCACCGTAGGCCTGATGGCACAAGGATGAGATTTAGGGGTGGGCGACGTTGCAGCGAACCATCGGGGAGCACAGGGGAGGTTCTGCAAGCGAGACCTGGCCGGGAGCGAGCAGAGACTCAAAGGGGGAGGCTTTCCCGTGTGCCGGTAGCGCTGAACTGGATGCTCAGGTCCTATACGTGCCCGTGAACGTCTTCTGCTGTGTTCTCAAGTGAAACTTGGGCGTACAGGGCCGCGTGCTCACTGGGAGGTCTATTCCTCACGTCTTCATGCAGGAGGCTCTTACCGAGCAGAGATAACGTGCTGCTGGGAGGACGAGGGATTGAGGGTCGGGGCTTGAATCCTTAGCAGGAGCATTTGATTCTGGGGTCTAATCTAATACAGCCTAACATCTAACGTGGCACCGACCGGATTTAGGTCTGGGCTAGCGCTCGGGCTCCGTGGCAAAAATAAATTTTTGCTTCCTTCCCACGCAGCTTGTGCCTGAAGATGGGGGAGGTGAGTGTGTGCGCAGGAACAAGGGGCGTGGGGTAACAGAGAATAACAATTGTCTTAATGGAAAGAGAGGGGGGGGGAGAGAAGAAAAAAGGGCTGTTGAGCTCTTTCTCTCCATCCCCGAAATAATAGACCTATTACTATCCCCAAACCTCGGCCCCCCTCCCCTCCCCGCGCCCCCCCCCCCAGACAAGCAGGTGTTC
>NW_008794432.1:245498-245713 GCF_000699145.1 Aptenodytes forsteri | reverse complement strand
TGCATGGCACAGCTATGGAGGTGGTGGACGAGACGGAGGCTCTGCAGCGGTTCTTTGAAGGTAAGGGGCGACCCCCCGTTAAGTCCCAGCCCTCTCCCGCCGCGGCCCGGCCGGGCTCGGGGTGGCCCCTGACCCCAGCCGAAGGCAAGGCAGGGCGCAGCAACCGTCCGGTGCCGGAGCGACGCCGGGTCCCGTTGCCTGGGCAGAATCCAGGT
>NW_008794432.1:197542-244823 GCF_000699145.1 Aptenodytes forsteri | reverse complement strand
GGCGCATCAGGGTCACGTCGTGGGTCCCGAACTGGAAGTCCTGGCACACCGAGGGCCGGGGAGCGCGTTGCGTTGTACGTTAGATGCCTGCCACCACCCCAGCGAGGAGCTTGGTATGGCCCTCGCCAGTCCTCGGAGCAGGCGCAGGCTCCCGACAGTAGCTCTGGCATACGGATCGCAGACGTCGCCGCGGGGCCAAACTCCTGGCCACCCTCTGCTCGCCTCGGGACCGGCAGCCTCTCTACCTGGCCCCTGAGCCATGGCCGCTGGGCGCAGTGTGTTGGAAGCGGGCTCACCTCTGCGTGCTTCGCTGGGGAAGTCGCTCCTCTTTGGTCTAGAAGATAGCTGATCCTACAGCAGTGGTGTCCAGCAGTGGACCCCACGCCATCTCTTAATCAGCGTCTGTAGGCCGCTGCTGTCCAGCCAGAGCCCGGACCCCTTTGGGCACCACGTGTCTGTGGATCAGAGTCTCCTTCCCATCGGTGCAAACCAAAGGCAGCTTTTACTGAAACCAGTGGTGGAAAAGTGGCTGTAGAGAGAATTTGGCCGCTATCAAGCAGGGGTGAAACACGGTTGCTTGTGGCAGCTGAGGATTCGGTAGGGCTGAACTGTGTGCCTGGGGAGGCGTTGGGACCCTGATGCCCTTTGTTGTTCCTCCCTCGGCTCAGTGTTTCTTCTCCCCGCTCTGGCTTTGTTGGCACGCTTCACTCTTCCTTGTTGACTGTATCGCTGTTTCTTTCTCGCTTGTTGTCTTTGTTTCTCTCTTTCTGGTGCTGCGCCCCGCACCGTGTGCCCCTTGTTCTCTGGTGGGCCGTTTGCCAGGTGGAGGTTTTGGTTGCAGGGGCTGTGCACCTTGGTGTGAGCCCCTGGCACGCAGATGCGCTGGTCGCGGGGGAACAACGCGCCCATCCTAGCGAGGCTCCGTTGCGTCAACATGTCCTGTTGCCGGTGGCAGAGCTGGGGTCCGCTGAGGGTGGAGCCCGGTCCACGGAGAACTGGCTGTGTGGACAAGTCAGCTCTGGAGCGTGGATCCCCTCTGGAGTCCTCGTGCTGTGCTTCGCCTGCGGTGGGATCGGGCGGCGTGCTGCCCGCTCCGCTGAGCTGCTCACTCAGCATCGCCTGGGGCGGTTGGGGTGGGAGGACTGCGTCCCTTCTGTTTGGCTGGTGGAAGGACTTAACCTGGGGAGGAAAGCGAAGATGCACCACAAACAGAAGATGCTCTCGGGAGCAAACAGAGGCTCAAGCTGCTTACTTCTCGCTTTCCTCTCTTCTGGCACCCGTGTGATGCCTCAGTAATGCATGTCTCCTTCTTCAAAGGAAAAAGCACCCCCTGTTTGTTCCAGACGTGATTCTGGATTCCCGGGAGCGACAGGATTAGCGAGGATGGGAAGCCTCGCCACGCGGGCTCTTATCGTGTGCTCCCAGCCTGTGTTCTCTTCAGCCTTCAGGGGGCTTGTTTTGTTTTTAGGGTTTCACTTTGACCAATCTCCTAAATCCTGCCCACCCACCTCCTGTCCTCTGGGCACCGAGCACCTCCCCGGCGTCCTGCGCAGCCCTTGCTCAGCACGCCGATGTTATTTATTACAGGCGTTAGACTTCAACTGTCTGTCTCTTCATCTGTAGAAGTAGATTTTCTCTCTCTCCCCCAGAGCATCTTTTTATAGGGTGGAAGGTTTCTTTCTTTGTCTGTCTGTCTGTCTTGTTCGTTCTTTCTGGGTGATCCTGCTTGAGCAGGGGGTTGGACAAGGTGACCTCAAGAGGTCCTTGCCAACCTCAACCATTCTGGGATTCTTTCTCTCTTTTTCCTTCTTTCTCTTTCCTTCTTTATCTCTTCATCTTTGTCTTTTTGTTTCTTTCTCCTTCCTTCTTTCTTTCTGTCCTTCTCTCTCTCTTTTGAATTAAAACCATCTTGTCCCTGTAAAAACCAGGAGTGAGGGAAACTGGGGCTGAAGGATATTTCTTAGCCTCTGCTATTTGCCTGCTTGTATAGCTTCCTTTTTGGAACTTCTCTGAGCATAATTTTTTTGTGGAGCCCAACATGGCTGTTTATTTCACTTGGGCAGCTAGATCCCTTTGGCGGCGTTATTAAAGAGCATCTGTTACAACACAGTGTTTGAGGGCGAGAGGGGACGAGGAGAAAGTTTTACCACAAAGGATTGCTGCTCAGTTCAGTTTATGCAGCGAGTGAAGAAACAAGGTTCTTTCCTTTTGTGCACGCTTTAATCGTGGTGCTCTGAAGGAGTATGCGGCCAAACGGATCCTCTGTTATTTGGAAGTGAAGGTCAGTGCCTCAAATTGCTAGCTTTGCAGCACGGAGTCAGGTTTGCCCTGGAGTCTCGCTGTCCTGAAGAATTAATGGTTTCTGGATGTTGTAATATAGTGGTGAACAATAGATCTGTTAGAGTTTATTAATTTACAGGAATAAATTCATTAGTAGAACCGATTCCTCGCTACCCCATCACTTCTTTAAAAAGGTGTCTGCTGATTCCCTTCCTGGGAGGAACACGTGTTCAAACCATATTTTTCTCTTATAGTGAAATATTTTTTCTTCTCACAGATCGTCATCTCACCAAGCGGAGGTTTTACGCGAAAGGGATTTCTTCCTGTACACTGAAAACCCTGAAACAATTTGGGAATTCCCTTTCCTTTGCTTGACTCTGATTTGCACAGGATCTGAGCCCGCTGTGAGCGATCCCACCATATTTAAGAGTAATCCTTTAGTGCTTGTATAGCACTTGGTATTTCAAAGCGTCAGGCAAGGATTAACTGGTCTCTTCTTGCAGACTTTTGGGGAGTGGGGGCTGTGCTGGCTGAGGTGTGGAAGAGAGTTGGTGTCTGCGCTGATTCCAAATCCTGGCACTTGGCTGGCTCCAGCGACAGTGCGGCAGGTCCCATCTGCAGAGCAGGGCTTGTTTTGGGGAGCGAGGGCTCCCGAGATCTCGGGTCCAGTTGCCGGCCTCCCCTTTGCTCAGCTGCAAGAGATGGACCTTTTTTTTTTTCCGTAAAGAGGGCTCTCAGTATTTGCTTGGGCAGGATATTCTTATTTCCCTGGAATGTAGTTGTCTGCTCTTTGAAAGTGAGATCTGAGACACGCGAGGACGGAGAAGCGGAAGAATGATGTGAAAACTCTCGGGCTTTGCTCTGATGTTTGGGAAGGGGCTGGGGAAAAGCGTATGCAGTCTCTGAGAGAAGAGACGGATCGGGCATAACTTCACACCCTCCTGGGATGAAGATGCCGTGAGTGCGAGTCTGGCTGGCAGTGTGGCCTCTGAGTGTCCTCGAGGTGGGCCTGTCCTGCGTTAGGAAGATCATCGCTGTCCTGGTTTGTGTTAGCACAGCTGGTAAATGTGTTTGGTGGTGCCCAGGACCATCCTGCCGAGGAGAGCTTGGGCAGACAGCTGGGAGAGCTCGGAGGCAGAGAGCGTGGGATACTGGGGGTTCTGGCAGCGGAGGTGAAGGAGCTCAGTTTGGTCTTTCCATAGTATTGGGAGTGTTTACCTAGAGCATTTGTATTTTGTATCAAAGGAAAAGTAGGGAGTTGAAAGCGTCTGACCCTTGGCTGGCATCCTGCTAGAAACCTTACCTTCCTCCCTGCCTACCACTCGCGTAAGGGAAACAGTTACGACAGAGCTCAGCTATTCAGGATCCCTCTCTCTCTCGGCTAATTTATGAGATAAGAGGTTGTTAAAGAATGTATATCGGGAAAGATGTGCAGGGAAGGACTTGGGGGGGCAGGGGAGTGGGCGGTTTGGCAGATGGCTGAATGGGGATAGGGCAAGAAACGGAGAAAGAATAGCGAACGCCAAAAGTTTGGAGGATTTTGGGTTGAACTGTAGTTGGGAAAGACCGTAGCTGGTTAAACAGAAAGGGCCGGGTTTCAGTGAGGGCATGCGAGTCCCGTGAAATGGAGCAGCCCTTTACAATTTTTCACCGAGCACAAGTGGCTGGAGCACTCGGAAGCGTGTGTTTGTCGAGCGGCCGTGAGCCTGTGCGTGCACGCGCGGGGGGTGCTGGTACTGCGCGTGCTGCTGGTACTGCGCGTGCTGCTGGTACTGCGCGTGCTGCTGGAGGGGTCGCAGGAGCCTCCGAGCTGGGAGTGAGCAAGTGAGCACCGGGCGTTTTATCAGCAAGGCAGCAAGTGTGTTTGTATTAGTGAATGTTTTTGCCCGTAGGAGTGCGTGTGCGTGTGTGTGTTAACGGCATTGGTTACTTTCTTGGTGATTTTTATTGTGTCTTGTGGAGCGCTTTCTGTATGTGAGCGGGAAATGCCGCCTTGCAGCGCTGCAGGAGGAGGTCTGGGCCATTGCCCCATTTTCCTTGGATGAAGAAAGATAAGATGATGGGGCTGAGGCAGAGAGCTGAACCCAGGACTCCCGGGTTTGCACCTCGTCCGCCGTCCTGTGTCGTAAGGTTTGGGTCTCTGTGTGCTGTGTGTCTGCAGGAGGATTCGGTGGTGGACGGGAATGAGCGGAGAAGGACTTCACTGGTAAAACACTCACTGTGAAGCCATGAGTGTAAGGGAAGAGGAATAATGGTTTCTCCTCAGAGCTGGCCAGCACCTCATAGTGGGGTGAAGCGTCCCTGGAAGGGCTCTGGCTGCTGGCAGTGCTGGTGACCCCACCTGTGAGTTACAGCTCGCTGGGGGTTCGCTGAACTACGGGGCCAGTTTCAGTTTCTGCCAGGCAGGAGGTTGGAGGATTGGAAAAAGAGTCACAGAGAAACACGGGACTGCTTTGGAGTCTTTCCTGGCTGCTTAGGGGTGCAGAGGGGAGACCGGTGGTTTCTTGAGGCTGAAAACACTGGGAGCAGAAAGGGCAGGAGGACGCTAGACCCGGGGCCTCTAGAGCAGAGGCTGTGGTATCTGGCACGGTGCTGGCCGACAGGCAGAAGCCACACACACAAACCAGGACAACCGGCCCCACATACGTTTTTAGGCACCTGGGCTTGACGTAGCAATGCAGCTACAGTGGATCTCAGCATCTAGTTCCTTTGAATTATATGAAAAAATGGCTTTTTTGGGAGCTGGGCTTCACGCTCGCTGTTCACCCTCTGCCTGTCCAGCGGCTCTCTGGCCCTTAGTCTCTGCATCCCCCAAATGCATCTTCGAACTCTGATGCCGTGCTGGAGAGAGGATTTCCTGCACCGCTTGCACGGAGCTGTTTGGTGCGGCAAGAGTACGGGCAGAGGGAAAGCGCCGGGGAAAGGCTGGGAGAATCACGGGCTCCATGCGAAAAGCGCAACGTGATCTTTGCTGCACGTCGCTGCGGGTGCTTTGTGCCTAGACCCAACTCTCGGGAGGAGCGGGATTGGGGAAGCGGTGGCTTTGCAGTGTGACAGTCCCTCCAGGGCCTGGCTGGTGCAGTGGGGAAAGTAAGAGGCTTTGTGTGGAGTGCTTTGCTGGACGGAGTTAGCCCGTGACAGAATGGTCCTGGGGAACCTGGTACAGCACAAACACATGACCATCCCTCCTGGTAATCCCCTCGCAGACCCAAATCCCAGCGTGTAGCAGCAGCCTCCCAGCCTCCTCCCTGGCCCTCCCACTCTTCCCTGAGGGAATAGAAAAACCAGCAGGCAGCAGCCCTGGGACCTAGACAAGCTGAGCTAGGCAGCATAATGACAGAGGGGGAGAGCAGGGACGCAGCGGGAGCTTGACATCTGCTCTCACCATGCTCAGGATGCGCTGGATCCGAGCAGGTAACAGCACAGATCCCCCAACCCTTCCACGGCTCAGCTTGCTTTCCCCTCTCTGCCTCTCCGTCTCTCCTTCCAGTGTGATTGTTTTCTGCTCCTCCTCTCTCTGCCCTCTCTTTCGAGCTTCCCCTGCCCACCCAGCTTGGTGTCTGCCCCTGGTCAGCATATGTGCCCTCAGCAAGAGCAGGTGATGTGAGGCTGCTGGTGAACCCAACTCTGTCCTAGGGCCTAAGCAGAGGAGGGAAGAGAGAAAAATGTTCCTTTGAGCTCCTCACCAGCAGTCTGCAGCGCTTGGCTGAGGCCCAGGGGGCATCCCTGGGCACAGGGGGAAGCTGCCACCTCCATCCCAGCAGGACCAGCAGCAAGGAGGTTCCCAGAGTCTTCAGCCAAAGCACTTGTCCTCGTCCGCTCCTCAGGGCAAGGCTAGCGCAGAACAGTCTGCCGCTTCCAGCGTGGTCTTGTGACGGGGCTGGTACTTCTCTGGGGTCTGCTCTCTCTCCTCGGTTTCCCCAAAACTCCTTTTTCCTGGATGGGAAAAGGACAGGAGACATCCAGATGGAGTAAGGCCGGAGAGCTGTTCGTAGGAGGGTGGATCCCTTAAGACGTCTGATAAGGGGTGGGTTGTGATTCAGAAAGAGCGACGTGAGCACACGCCCACAGAAGCTCCGTCAGGGACGGAGAGAGGTACTTTGCCCGTGTTCTGGTTAACGTATCTTCCACAGGTTGGTGTCCTGGGAGCAATGCCTGGACACACGGACCAGGAGGAGGTTTGGGAGGAGGTAGCAGGAAGAGGTGGCCGTCGGGGCGGATTAGAAGGGAGTCGTGCTGGAGGTATGACCAGGCTGATGGAAATGGGCAACGTTGGTGCCATGGAGATCCAGCTGACCCGCGCTGCTCCCTGTGCCTGGGCTGGGGTTGCGCAAGGGCTGCTGCGTGCAAGGACCTGGGAAAAAGATGCTGGTCAAGAAGGAGCCTTATTGGGGTGCTGGGTAGGCAGGGTTTCCCTCCGCTCCCTCACCCTTTTCTGCTAGAGCAAAGCATTCGCTAGGGCTGGCCTTCTGGGGCCAGAGTCATCCCAGCTGCCGTGTCACTGGCTGCAATAAACGTGGAATGAAAACGGCTCCTGGGCATGGTTAGCCTGGAGAGAGCCAGGCATTGCCTGGAGAAGTGCAGCCCCACCTGAGCGGCGCGCAGGGAAGTTGCTCTCCCCATGGGCTTTCTGCCTCCTGTCATAGCTCAGTAGTCTTCTTTTGGCTTTCTGCTTTCACCCCGTTTTCTGCCCTGCTGTCGTTCTCTGCCCGTGGTCGCTTGGTGAGAAATAAAACCAGAAGAGGCCTTTCAAAGAAGGAAGAGAGGTGGGGCCCTGCTGTACTTGCCCTCTTCTGGTTAGGGGCCTTGTGGATTCCTCCTGCTGGGACGAGACCCGAGTGATCTGGAGCTGGGAGCTGTGCTAGGAGGGTGCTAGGCTGTGGCCAGCGAACCCCCGGCCCGCAGCAGTGCTGCAGGTGCCTGCCCTTCCTCTGTGCTGCCCAGACAGGGTCCCTAGACCATGGCTTGGCATCCCTCCAGCGTCTCTCTTGCCTGGGGATTTCCCTGCCTGGGGATGGCGTCGCTCCGGCAGAGCTTTGCAGAGCTTTCTGGGTAACCCCCTTGCCTCTTTCCAGTAGTGTTGCTGATTGGGCTTGGACTTTGCACTCTCTGATAAGAACCCCAGTAAGCTAAATGTGTCTGAGGAATGATTAACTAGCATGTGTGTTGCCAGAGGACAGGGGAGCAGCTGTGACTGGAGACGCAAACAGGAACGGGCTTGTGGCTTTTGGGCCTGAGCTGGTGCTTGCCGGACGCCCCTCCCATGGGCCAGCTCATGGGGCAGCATCCTTCAGGAGGGAAAACCCACACCGTGGTGCTTTCCAGGCAGATACCAGAACTAGGGATGGACAGAGAGAGATGAGACTCTTGTCAGGTCAGCAGGGGAGGTGCAGAGTCCAAGGGAGGATACTGCTGCTGTGTAGGGAAAAGGGGCTCTCTTAGAAGTAGAGGGTGGATTGCATCGGACACCACACTTGGCTATCCGGTGGCTCCCCCTTATGGTTTCATGGATACACCCTCTTATTCCCACCGACTGGCATGCCTTGGCACAGCCTTGCTTATCCTCCAGACCTTCCTTCTCCTGTTGGCACCGTTTGCCCCGCACAGCAGGGACGGAGGATGTCTTCTGTCTGAGGGGGGTGGAGGTGGACGGTCTGGTGGACCCTGTGCTCCCCGCCGTCTTCCAGCACACCCTGGAGCGCGCTCAAGGTGTGTTTGAACGAAAGGCTTCCTTCCCAAGGGAAAGTGTAACGTGATACTCAGGGTCCACCACTTATCTCGCTGAACTTTGTCTGTTTTGATGCAGTTACTCAAAATGGCGAAAGGGAGATCTGGGAGCAGGGCTGCGGGGCTGGGGAGAGGGGCCAGCCCCGGCTGCAAAACGGAGATGCCAGATTCGTTGTGGAACGAGAGCGAACACTTGCGGGTTTTTGATGCAGTTACTCAATATGGCGAAAGGGAGATCTGGGAGCAGGGCTGCGGGGCTGGGGAGAGGGGCGCCCCGGCTGCAAAACGGAGATGCCATATTCGTTGTGAAACGAGAGCGAACACTGCCTTTTGGGGTGGTGAGGAGGAGGGCTGGCTGGAAAGGCCGAGGCTGGAGTTTTGAATAGCCTTGGTGTGCTCGGATCCAGGATTTGAGGGCAGAGGTTGGGGTGAACGGGGAGGGGGGGGGCCAGTCCTGGGAGTGCCACGCGGCTGCGATCATAATCCCGTGGCATGTCCAGGGCTAGGGCCAGTGTGCAGGGCTGCGGGCAGAGGTAGGAATCATTTCCTCTGGTGCAGCACAGCATCGGTGCTTCTCTTTCACATCCTGGTTGCTCTGACAGGCCGGCTTGGTCATGGGAAAGCTGGCAACGGTCTCTGCGGTGGTTAAAGTTTTCTTAGCCTCTCTGGCTTATCCTACATTTTCTTTTTTCCCCCCACTCTTCCCCTTCCCCATCCCTCATCCCTTTTGCTCTATCCAGTCTTCTTTTCTTCAGCTGCTCTCGTCATTTGTTTGCGGTGTATTGAAGGAGATGTACTGAATTATGCCCTCGGTGATTGCAAACTCCATCAGCAGGAAGAGCAAAAAAAGCGGGGCTGGGATTGCAGACCAGCGTGTAGTGTGAATAGAGACTGAACAGGCTAGCTGAAGCAGCGTGGGATGGGACCAGAAGTGAATAAGGAGCTGATAGGCACGTGCAATGCCAGCAGCCACGGTCTAGCTTTGGTGAGATCTCTGCTTTTTTTAAAAACAGTAATTAAAGCAATTTTTGCTGGGACCGATATTTTTTTCTGTAGAGTTTTTTGTCATCACCCCAACATTGCAGTAACGCGTTATCTCGGGAGACCAAATTGATCTGGTTTTCTTACCCAAGGAGAAGAAGATAGTAATTGGTGGGGAGGAGACGATGCAGAGGGCCTGGCGGCGGGCGTGGGACAGGGTTTGCGGAAGACACAGGTAGGGTTTCCGAAAGAGTTGGAGGGCTAATTCCTGCAAGCTCTCTCTGCTTTGATGGCAAGGACCATAGAGCACGCCGAGCCGCTCTCGCTTGCAGCCTTGAGAAGTGGACGTAATATAAAGAGTACTTAATTTGGAATAATAAGTGGAATAATTCGACTTAATTTGGAATACGAAGGTTCACTTAGTTTGTGTCTGACAATACTTTTTAACCCACAACTATCATTTGTGACTTTTAGTCCCGTGTGCTGATCGCAGCTGACTGCTAGAAACCTGGATAAACAGGAAACCAAACAACTTATCAGCCTGCTTGATCTTGGATTATCTCTTCTGTTATGACAAGCAATGGTTACGGACATTGATTCAATAAAGCACTAAAAAGTGCGCTTTGACTTTATTGGAAATGAAACACCTGCTTAAGTAAAGCAGAAGTTTAAAAACCGTGCATTAGAATGGCCATCAAGCCATTTCACGGTTGGCTGCTTGCTGATAATATAATCAATGCTCCGCTCAGTATAAGAGCAGAAATGGTCTTTTCCCCGATGAGGTCCCATCCAAATCAAAATCTGAGGTCAATGAGAAGTTCTGGGTAGGGGGAGCAGGAGGACTTCTGTCCACCTCCCCTCCCTCCTGTCTCTTTTAATGCAGTCTTTGGAAAAGGGTGTTGGAATGGGGAGGCGGATGGTGATGAGTTTTCACATGCAGCGTAGTGGAACGCGTAGTGAAGAGAGAGGGGTGATAAATGATGTTTCAGAACTCATCTCATCGGTGTCGAGGGGCTGAAGGGACACAAGGAACAGCAATGTGGGGACCTGCAGACTGGCCAGGTTTCACAGCCCAGAATGAGAAGTTTGGGTGCTGGAGGCTGTGCTGGTGTGCAGGGGCTTGGGAAGAGGAACTGGTCAAAAGTCAACCCAGTCCAACAGGATGGTCTTGTGGAACATCAGGGTAGGGACCTTTCCTGCTCCTCTGCTTTTAGACACAGGTGCTGTGGCTCTGTTACACCCAAGAGGCAGCTGTGGATGCAATAGATCATGGATGATCACTGGTAAAGATTTTTACAGAATTTTTACCATGAATTTTCAGCACAGCTTTCTTAATTTAGTCAAGGCACAAATTTGTAGGCGATCATGACATTGGGCCAAGTTTGGCTTTGAAAGAGATGAGAACGGTACCAGTGACAGCGAGCTGTGATGTGTAGTGAAGTTGATAACCAGACACCACGAATGTTTACCGCCACTGGTGCAGAGCAAGGCCTCGCCAGGAGGACATAACGCATGGGTTGGGATGCTTTCATCATGGCTTGGCTCTCTGAAGGAGAGAGGTAGTGGGGTTTACTGGGCTGGGCTTTTTTGTTTAAGCCCTCTCCTCTGCAGTTTTGGAAACCAAACCACGCTGAGAGTGAGCTTGGAGAACTAGATAGTAGGAATGAGATGGAGAAAGTTGATCTGATGTGTCCTTGTTTTGTGTTTTAAGATGCGGGTTGCTCAGCCAGTGAACAATGAAGGTTAGCAAGTGAAAAGGGGACAGGAGTTTTAGGAGCGCCGGTTGCTCCCTGGGGATATTCACTGCCTGAAGGAGACTTGTGGAGGCCTCTGGTTTTGCAGAACTAAACCCCAAGTTTTGTAGAAGTCGTTTCTGCTTTGATCAGCCTGTTGTTTAAATGGGTCAGGGTGGCGTTTGTTGGTTTAGGGCTTTTGTCAATGCAAGAAAGACGTGTTAAATCTTCTTTTGCTGTTTTGCAAACTTTACAGCACTCTCAATAAATCCAGCGGCTCGCTGTCAATGGGCGGTTGGGAGGTCTCGTATCATTAAGGTGTTTGTCCTCATTGCTGCTTGCGTCGCAGCAGGGGTGAGCTCCGAACCTCTTTGGACTGGCAGTGGGAGACAGGCCTTGCCCTGAAGTCTTTATGGTCCAGGTGAAGTGTGGAAGAGTGGAAGGATGAGCCTCCCCACATACAGAGGCAGCTAAGGACCACCTGGGATAAAGTGACCTCTCCCCTCCGTTCTTATCCCTGTCTGCTCCTCTTTCCTTGCTTGCTAATTTCATAAGGCCCAGGCAGTGGCAGTAAGTCTTTTGATAAAATTACCTTCTGATTTTCCCTACTTTGAAAGTACCCTTTCTTCAAATAAAGATGCTTAACTGAGTTTCAGGTTAGAAGGAACTATCAGATCTTCTAGCCTGACCCATGTAACAGCTTTGAGCAATGCAACCTCCAGCTGAAACTGTGGAGGAATAATAGGTTTGGTGGGTTTTTAATGCTGCTGAGAATTTATCTATGAGATTGAGGTTAACATTCTGGCTTTGCTAGGAGAACTGTGGGGCTTCTCATCGTGTGGGTTTGGGTTTGTGTTTCATTTGTAAAAAAAAAAACAAAAACAAAAACAAAAACAAAACCCTCAACCAACCAAAAACCCCGTAGCTCTGGTTTGGGGCTTTTACAGGAAAGAACATTTCTGTTGAACATTTCTGTGAGAAACTGGTCAACCTTTGCCCTTGGCTCAGCCCCGAGAGTCTGTATGGGCTGAGGACTTCTCCGAGGGACCGGAGAAGTCAAAGAGACTCAGTGCAGATTGTCAGAAATTCATTTGCTTCTGCAGTAAGCTTTTTTTTTAAAGAAACAAAGAAACAAATGAAACAACAACTGACGTTTCCAACAAGAGCACGGCGCACAGGTCGATTAGCACGCGGGTCTGACTTGCTGGCTGGTCTCAATACAGGTCTCTATAAAAGAAAGTTTTGTGTCTGTCCTGGCAGAGGCAGAGGCTGGGTCTGCCAGCTTCTTCCAGCAGATCTTCAGGTCTGTGTGCTCTTTTCTGAAGGGATAAGCAGGGGTCTCTTCCAGAGAAAACAGTGGGCACGTCTGCAGGTGTGTTCTTCTGTTCTGGGCTGCACCACCGTTTTACAGCACGAATCCAGGCAGTTCCCTGTTGCTTTGCCTGTGTCAGCCCTTTGTGTAACAGACTTGTACGATGTTGGGGCAAGGTCCGTCTCTTCCTTTCTTGTATCCATGTAGCCCCTTGCACAAGCGACGACACGGAAGCAAGAGGCCAGTAATCTCGGGAATTTCTTTCGCCCCGCGTGAGCAGAGACGTCGCAGAGGTCAGAGCTCTAGGCATGGCTACTGTAAAAAATAACTGATGGAGACCCCCGTGGTTGTTCAGTAAGGGTGGACTGTCCTTCTGGGAAAGAGCCTGCTCGGCTCTCCCTTCCGGTGCGTGCCGGCGCGGTGCGCGGGGAGCGGCGATGGGCGCAGCGTGGCGGCGGTACCTTGGACAGCAGTGCTGTCCTGGCAGGGCCTTCCCAGCGCCCTTCTCCGGCCAGGAGGTCAGCTCCGGCCCGATGGAGAGCCCCGCGGGCCGCAGGGAGATGGCAGGACGGTCAGCCTCTGCAGGAGAGTTGCAGCCCTTTGCAGACGCAGTTGGGTGGAAGAGCTCCAGAAAGTTCACCGAGCGCCTGGCGGGAGGTGCGTTAAGCTGAAAGTCCCGTTTAATTCAGCTCTAAACCTAAGGCATAAACACTAACGTCCTTCGCTAGTGACATGGCGTTGCTCTTCACGGAGAGCCCCGCGGGCCGCAGGGAGATGGCAGGACGGTCAGCCTCTGCAGGAGAGTTTGCAGCCGTTTGCGGACGCAGTTGGGTGGAAGAGCTCCAGAAGGTTCACCGAGCGCCTGGCGGGAGGTGCGTTAAGCTGAAAGTCCCGTTTAATTCAGCTCTAGACCTAAGGCATAGGCACTAACGTCCTTCGCTAGTGACATGGCGTTGCTCTTCCCCAGCCTCGTGCGTGTGAGCAGGCTTCTAGGAGAGACCCAGGAATCTGCAGAAGGGCAGAGTGACTTTTCTATTGTGACGGACCCCAGTCCGCACAATGAACCTCCAAAAGAAGTGGAGTGGGGATCTGGCAGGGGATGGATCCTGGCCGCAGGGTACACCCGTGCTGTTCCAAAGACGTATTTGAGTCTGTCACGAAAGAAAGGAAAGTGAGGAAAGTAAGCTTAGAAAACTACAGCAAAGCGGGCTGTGCTGTCTTGGGAGAGTTTTGGGTGGCTGAAACCCTGGTCATTCATCTTCTTGGCTTAGCTTTCCCCCCCCCCGAATTGGTCACAGTCACCACCACAGCCATCCCAACCTTTTAGATCACCTTTCATTCGTAGCTCCCAGTGTTGTTCATAGGTAGTGAGGGATTGTCCTACAGCCTTGGAGGGACATTAGCTCCAGAATAAATGTTAGCACTTCAGAGGTTAAGGAATGGTTTGTCACTTGCGTGTCAGCTTCCAGGGAAGCTCCCTTCACAGCTGGGGACTGTCTGAAAGACTTGGGGCAAGGGATGAACCCAGCGTGCTGTGCCTAGAGGGAGGCGTCCAGTGGGAGCGGGATGAAGTCAGTGCTCTCCCTGCTCCCCTTCCACGGACAGCTCGGGATTTATGGAGCTGCAGTAACGTGCTGTGGATGAATTTTGCTAATAGAACTCTCTTGAGCGGATCGGTGAACTACAGTGGGGATAAGGAAATAGGAAAATATTGTCAAAAGTGTTCCTGAACTGCTGAAAATCCTGTATCGGCTTCTAATCACTGAGTTACCTCTGAAACCTTTGTCCGTAACTCAGTGATGTGGGGAACCTGAAGGACAGTCGAACAGCGAGCGGGCCACGGTTGTGGTTTTCTGTGCTGAGAAAGTTTGGTTTGTCTCCCTGAGCTTCTCGTATCCGTTGAGACAAGTGTCTGCCGCCTCTGTGTTGGCTTAGATTCAGAGCACTGTGGGCTCTACAACTAGGAGGAGCCTCCAAGATATCTGAGAGGTAGAATTGCTCCTCGAGCATCTCTTTGAGAGTAATTTTTTATCGTTTCCAAAAGATGGTGGCCAGTAATGTTAATATATTTATTGCGGTCAGACATGAGGGCCACGGGCCTGCTGCGGCCGTGCTTTGCAAGCACGGAGGAGCAGATGGTCCCTGACCTGCATGTTTTACCTCTCTGGGAAAGCTGTTGCTCCCTGCTAGGAGCAACGTCTTATTTCATGGCTGACGCTGTCGAATCTTGCACTCCCAACTGCCATATCCTCCCCGCAAGACTGAAACTCCCTCCCAGCAGGCTGCTTTCTCCAACGTGAGTCCATATACGTGAGGATTCAACCGCTGCTCAGCCTGCTGGTAATAAACAGACCAGATGGGGACTTTCGTAAAGCTTCTTGTGCATCCTGAGCAGCGTTATTTCGACCTTTTCCAAAGTCTCTCCGGTATTTCCATGCCCTCTTCCAGACAAACAGAGGTGGGCCACCGGTTCCAGCAGCGGTACGCGGAAAAGCCAGGACCGTTTCTCCTGAGTCTTCTGCTCAATAGTCCCCTCGTGCATGGAGAACGCTGCAGTCGCTGTCAGAGCTGCGATGATGTGTCGAGGCTTGCGTGGCTGTGGTTAGTCCTGAAAACTGGAGCCTTTCATTTAGTAATTTTTTCCCAGCAGTTTCCCAGCCTGTACACGCTACTTTCAGGTGGTCGTCCTGCCTTTTGCTTTGTTGTTATGCAGCAGACAGATGGCTGTCACTTACCAGGTGATTCAAGACGCTCTGTAAGAATGAGTATTTTTTTTTTCCTTTCTTTGCTGTCCCACCGATGTGTGTGCCACCTTCAAACTCTGCCAGTGGAGAACAGCAATAAAAAACGCTGAGTGGCTTTGGCCCAGGTACCAGTCCCTGAGGGTCTCTGCTAGTAACCCCTCTGCGCTTTGATGTCTCTCTATTAACAGCTGTATTTTAGCTCCGTCAGTGACGCAGCGTTTGATCTCTCTCATGTTCTCCCTGTCAGTTCCACGCGGGGGGAAGTTTCTCATCGGGATGTCGTTCGGCATTAAGTGAAACGCACTGGAGAAATTCAAGGCTGTAAACGCCGCGGGGCAGGGGCTGTCTGGCTGATATTTGGATTGACAACACCTAGCCCAGCAGACCTCAGAGTGTGTTGTTACAGAGACCCCTCAAGAACAAGTGTATTTAGATCTGAATCTAAACCTGAAGATGCTGCCGGTACCACAAGCATTGAGTGAGAAGATGAAAAGTGGATTTTGCAGAAGGCCAGGCTTTCTGCTCCGTTTCCGATGAAGTCAGCTGAACTGCTGTGGTTCGGCCCAGCTGGAGTTGTGGCCCTCGTTTTTGGGGAAAGCGAAAGAAGATGCATCTGGGGGAAAATAATTCCAAACATAGATATTCAAAGGGAGAGAGACAGCCTCCCTGCTCCCGGCTGCGACAGATGCTGGGGTGGCAATGGGAAGCAATAGCACGGGGGTTGTTGCGCGCAGGCTGGGGACAGTCGCAGGAGACGGATAATGTCAGGCTGATGGTAGTCGGGACCGGAGGAGTTGGCCTGCGAGCAGTTGTGGTTAGAAGATAGTGAATGGCCCAGCTGTGAAACCCTTGTGCTGTTCAGCACAAGGGGCACTGGCGGTGAGCGGAGATAAGAAAGGGAGCATTCAGGTCGGGCGCTGAGGAGGGCAGCCAGGCTTGGAGGAGTGGGGGGCTGCAGCGTCGTCTCCCGAATGGAAGTGGTGAAAGTCCAGCCGCACGGGGCAGAGCCACGCGGGGCAGAGCCCCAAGGAGCGAGCTGGGAATGAATGACCTTATGCTGGCCTGGACAGAAGGCTCTAAGAGGTCTTTTAATCTATTGATCTAATGACTCATACAATTTCTGTAATTTCCTTGCCTTCCCACTCTTCCCTCATAACTCGGCTCTTTGTCACAGTTCTGGCTGGCAGCAAGACAGACTTGTTCGCTCAGGACCTACACGCTGCTTTCCCCAGCAGGTGCTTTAAAACAGCAGCAGCGTGTGATCTCTGCTCTGGTGGAAGGAGCTGGGTGAGCGGTGCTGGGAAGCAGCAGCACTTACTGCCTGTTGTCCTCCGCGCTGGAGGGAGACGGAGGGAGCGGAGGAGGGATGGCTTCCAGAGGTCTGCCCGGGCCAGGTAGCAGGAGAGGGCTCTCGATTTAGTTCGCAGGTCCCTGACCTTCCTCATGCGTCTCTTCTGCGCTCAGTCCTTTGTGAGAAGGTCTTACCTGTTGTCATTCGTCCCTTGTGCTTCTGCGCCCGCAGCTCAGGCAGTGATAAACCTGCCATGAGGTTTATCTCC
The DNA here is from genome assembly GCF_000699145.1 of Aptenodytes forsteri. Lineage (NCBI taxonomy): Eukaryota > Metazoa > Chordata > Aves > Sphenisciformes > Spheniscidae > Aptenodytes > Aptenodytes forsteri. Next base: position 228,487 of record NW_008794432.1, on the reverse strand, counting down.
CTTTGGGCACATCTCACCCTTATTTCGGTCCCAGTATTTGCCTCCATTTTTCTAATGCTTGGAGACGACTCGTTCTGCGCATCGAGAGCCCGAGGAGCTGTTCTGCCTGCGGGAATGTGTGCAGTCAATGCCTCCCACCTCCCCGGGCGCGGGGTGACCTCCTCATCCTCTCCTCCCTGTGCTGCCCTCCCCACGCAGCGTCCTCGAGCAGCGTGCCAGGCACCTTCCCTCTTGGTTTGTACCGCTCCAGACAGCACGCTTCTTTGAAGTGAGACCCAGAACACACAGAGAGCTTGCAGGGTGGATGGGATCCAAGCAGCACGTTTGGTATCTGATTTGTATTGTCTGGTAACTGTTTGCTAAATCCCTGGTGCAGGAACTATGTTCCGGTGCAGGAGACAGCTCACAGTTAGTCAGAAAATGCAAACAACGAATTTTTTTTGAAAAAAAAAAAAAGAAACCTCAGTTTCGGTCTGAAAGCCTGTATGGGAATAGCCAGCATGGCAGTAATCCCTAGGGATTTTTTTAAAAACAATTATTTTAATTGCGTCGTTACTTGTTATTTATTGTGCGTGGCTAGAGAGTTCCGGTGCAGGAGACAGCTCACAGTTAGTCAGAAAATGCAAACAACGAATTTTTTTTGAAAAAAAAAAAAAGAAACCTCAGTTTCGGTCTGAAAGCCTGTATGGGAATAGCCAGCATGGCAGTAATCCCTAGGGATTTTTTTAAAAACAATTATTTTAATTGCATCGTTACTTGTTATTTATTGTGGGTGGCTAGAGAAGCTTAGCTTAGCTCAGGAAAAGGCAAAGCGTGAAGGTGACTGAGCTAGTCCACAAACACCTCATTGAAAAGTAGCTTTCTTGGAGCAGAGGTCTCTTTAGTCTGGTAGTTAAGGGTATGGAGATACATCGTGCAAACGAAGATGAGGAACTGAAGGGTGGAAATGGATTAGCGTGGCCCCTTCCTCAGGAGATGAATTAATCAGCTGAAGCCCAATTCGGAACTGCATCTGTCCGAAGGATGTGTCCTCTACAGTGAGAAACTGTGGGCTCGGCGGGGGACACTTTGAGTAAAATTCTGTGGTCTGCGTGACTCAGGGATATAATGGTTGGTATTGTCTTAAGATGGATGAAATCAGAGGGAAATAGCGTCCACTGTGTCCTTCGGTCCATCCCTCTCTCAGAGCACAAGGAGGGCAAGAACTCCCAAGCAGGGCACATCAGCTCATGAATCAACCCTGAACCCAAGCCAAGCGGCAGAGCAGGAGGGTTCTCGCTGGATCGTTTGCACAACCCCAACGCTGCTGTCTGGCCCAGCGTGCGCCGGCTGCGGGAGTACCTGCAAACACCCCGTTTATGCTCCACGGCTGCCGAGTAAGACCCAGACCGCTGAAGCAGGATGCGTTGAATCCCCTCCTTGTTTCCTCCTTGGGAAAAGAAATGACTGCCCTGTACCTGTGTGCCTGACTGGTCTGCTTCTCTTGGTCGCATTGCTCTGCTCTTAGATCCTGGGAAGTGGTCCTGGCTCTCGGGAGGTTTGTGCCACGTGTGTAGCAGAGGTAGATGAGGGTTTACTGCAGCGATGGTAGAGGGAACCCAACGGTGTAAGAAGCTTTTGGTGCCCTTTGTGATTTTCGCAGGAGTCAATTCTGGAGCAAATGCTATCGCAGCATAGCGCTGAGAGCACGTGCTGTATGGTTGCACGTCCCAGCTGTGTGAGGAGAAGGAAGAGCCTGATGACCTGACACTCCTGCTCGTGAAAGTTCGGTGTTGGTTGCACAAAAGTAGTGATGGCCCTCCCCAAGCCCTGGCAAAAGTCCCATCTAGATAAATCGCTCTGCCTTCTTACACTCAGTCTCCTCTGGAGGCTGTCCAAAGTGGACAGGAGAGACCTTGTTGCCTCCCAGTTAGAAGGGAGGAACGAGATGCCCGATCTGGACGTGGTGTTCCAGGCGATGCTTGGCTGCCTGTAGGTTTGTATTCTGTTGCTGTTTGATTATTAATCTTCCTGCCTAAGGATTGTTTTGTGCTGGGGGGTTTCCAGGAGAGGCAGCGCGGCTCCAAGTCCCGAGTCCCCCATGTGTGTGGTGTGCACGTCTTCAGAATTGGGCTGAAAGAGGTGTCCGGAGTGGCTCCTGGATCTCCGAGTTTCCCAAGAGCCTCTCCAGGAGCCACAAGCCCGGCAGTGTTGGTGGCCCTGCAGTGTCAGTGTCCAGGGACTGTGTCCCTGGGCTCTCTCCCTGGCAGTAGCAGAGCAGCAGTGACATTGCTCAGCCATCTGCCGTCAGCCTTGTCAAGTCCCTGTGCCTCTCTGAGTCTTTATTGCCTCTCCCGGTCACTGCCGAGAATGGCAAGGCTCTGGGCAGCTGGGTCATAGTCTCTTAAGGCCGGTACGTAGCTGGCAATAAATATATATATTTTTTTTTTCTTGTGTTGCCGATATGCTCTGGTAATAATTCACACTGAAGAAAGTTTATGCTGATAGCGAAAAGAGCTGTGCTGGACCTTCACTGCCACGATGGTGACAGGGAGCTCATGCACATAGGTGTTACCCCATAGAAAAAGGTCACTCCTGTCCCCCGAAACTTGCAATCTAGGTAAAGTTAGTGGGCTGCAGAGAGGAGCACGCACGAGCAGAAGCTTTGGCTGACGTCTCCTTTTTTACTGTCCAGTCCTTTAACCGCAGCCCACTAAAGCCTGGTGAAGCGGGGCGGCCGCGTGGCCGGTGTGCCGTAATCCCGCTCAGGGCACGGCTGGAGGAGCTGGGCGCGTGCTGCTGCTCTGCCTTGGGACAGGCGAGCCCACCAGCACGAAGGAGCCCCAGCAGAAGGGATCCGGAGGCTGTGCTGAAGAGCCTCTCCCCGTTCCTGTCTTCCTCCTGGGCTGGGGAATGGAGGTGCGAGGGTGGCAGAGTCAGCCTCGTGCGGCCGTACATCCCTGTCAGTCCCGAGCTCGGGAAATGCCAGATGAAGTGGCCTTCTCTGGTCCTGTTGTGTCCCCCCCCCCCGCCAGCCCTCCAACGCCCTCGGCCCAGAGAGGGAGATAAAGGCGTTGTCTTCTGCCTCTGCGGGACTCCAAACAAACAGGGCAATGTGCCCCCCTGGGCAGGCACCTTGGACCCCGCCAAATGGCGACGCTTGTGTGGGTGCTGCTGTTCCTGCCATCTTAGTGCATGAATGGACAAGCAGGGCATTGACGGCTGTGGGGACACACACAAATGCTCCACTGTGTCCCCTCTCACACCTTCCCCTCCTCCTCCTCGGCCCCGATGCCCGGAGGACAATGGCTCTATCCATGCCAAGGTTCACAGCTGGCAAGGGCGGAGGAGAGGCCAGGACAAGGGTGGAGAGCCGGAAGGAGAAGGGACTCAGGAGGGTCCGGAGGGATAACGGCGCTGGGAGGGAAGGGACGAGGGGAGATGGGGAAATTCGAGAGGGGCTGGAAGAGGTGAAGGTGCCGAGTGGTGGCTGGCGGAGAGGCCAGAGAGGGCAGTGGGAAGGAGGGAGAAGAAAGAGGAGGGCTCAGGAAGGTTTGGGAGGGATGGACGGGGCTCGGTCATCTCTTCTGCATGGAGCTGCCCGCCTTTTCCCGCAGGGCTCCCTGAGGGACATGCCCATGCCCTTGCTGTGGCGCAGCTGGATGATTTCCTCTGGCTCCTCACGCCTATTCTGTCTTGGGATGTCTCTCTCCACTCACCTTGTCCTCCCCAAGGCCTGGGAGATGGAGAGAGGGCATTGTCTCTCTCTCTGTACACCTATACAGGGTGTATATACTGGCTCGTATCCCCTTCCTGCTAGTGTGTCAGGAGGAGCAACGCTGCGCAGCAGGTATGGGAGTGGGGGTTGCTGCGGGCCTGAGCCAGGACACGTTAAATGGTTAGGGACGCTTTCCAGCTTATCCAAAGGCTCTTTTGTCAGATATGTTCTTCCGTGCATGTAAGCTAAGGAGTTGTGGGCCTGTGTGAGAGCAGAAGGGAGCTTTCCAGGGGACATGGAGGTGCTGGTGTGTATGGTGCTACTGACTCTGGACACTGGGCCACAGGCTGGCGATGGTTTGCTTGTACCTCTTACCAGCGCGGTTCGTTACTCTGAGTGTTTTGCCACTGGTGCTGGTTCACGGTTTAGCCAGGTTGTTGCTCCAGGGTCTTCCTGGCCGCTGGAGACCCTGTAACGCTTTTTACCCCGCTACGGTGAATCTGGGGTCCTGGCTAAATCCCACCTGTCCCGTATCTCCCTTCCTTCTGATGCACTACGTTCCCTGCATCCCACCCTAGCCGGCATGGGAACACGGTAGTTTCTCCTCTCAGCAGTGAGAGGATTGCAGCGGGGTTAGACGTGGGAGCGGGGATGCTGTCTGGGAGCTCACCGAGCGTGAAAGAGAGCTGCCAGGGAGGAGGGGGACAGGTACAGGCGGGCTGGGTACAGTCTCAGCCTCTCCATGGAGGAGGTGCGGGGGGGAAGGTGTGTGAGTGTGTATGTTCAAAGCCCCTCTCAGTTGCTCCGTTCATTAGTTCATTTCAAATACGTGACACGCAAATTAGGCTCCCTGGAGCCCACACGTTCTGGGTAATGCCCAAATTCTCATGAACCCCCCATCTCCTTAGCCCTGAGCTTGGTGTTTTCCCCGGGATCTTGTCCCACAGACTCCCAGAGCTCAGCCTTGGCTGTGTTTCTGGTGTGACTTTGGATCTTGGGTTTTCTGCTCTGGCGTGCAAGGGGGATGCACGAGCTGCCCCATTGCTTTGGAGGGGCAGGGCTGTCCTCGGTGACGGGCTGACAAGGGAATGTCCCCAGGATGGGACGCAGGGTGGTGGCTGTACCTCTGCATCGACTGGGACGGTCCTACCTTTTGTGATGGGAAGGGGCACGTGCTGTGTTTCCACGTGTGCGGGAGAAGGGTGTCCTAATGCGACTGAAACTGCTCGAGGGTAGTATTTAGGAGTGAGTAACCAGCTGGTGTAGCTCAGCGTAGCTCCATCAGCGTCAGATCAAGTGAAGGCCCCTGAAGTCAAGCAGATGCATTCATTGACACCACGTAAAAGCTTCCCCCGCTGGCAGCCCGTGCAGACCCCAGCAGGCTGTCCTGGAGGGGCCGAAGGAAGACGATAGAGGGGTTGGCGTGAGGAGGGGCTCCCCCCATGGAGGAACCCTGCTGCGGTTCAGGGAGGGGGCCTGGGAGCCCCTTTCAGTGCCTCGGACAGCCGGGCCTTCGCTCTGGGGTGGTCCCGAGAGCGCTTTGGGGGAGATGGGGGAGTGGTCTGGCTTGGCGTCCCACTTCGGGTTACAGGAGCCACTTCTGCTGGGAGTGACTGGTTATCGTTACAGTCAGGTAATAAAGAGCATTAATTAAGGAGGAATGCTGGGCTGGTGTCTGGGGGGAGGCAGGGGCTGTGCGGGGTCGAGGTCCCTCCTGCCGTAGGGGATGTGTCTACCCCTCCGTACCCTCTGGGCAGCCCAGGGTTGGGCACGTGGAGCGATGGGGAGATAGTCCCGCTGTCCCTTACGCAAGGAGCTCTGTCCCCGTGGCTGGCTCTCCCCGGCTGGCGGATGCGCAGCCCAGGTCTCTGGGCAGGGACAGGATTTTGTTGCGGCCCCTCGCCATGTCCCACTCCAGGCAGGGCAGGCATGGGAAGGACGCCATCCCCAACCGGAGCGGAGCAGGGCTGTCACGCTGGTTGCTCTTCGGGCTTCGCCCCGTGTGGCAGAGCCAGCCGGGCTCCTGCTGATGGGGAAGTGGGTCTGAAGCCGAGCGCCGGCCCCGCAGCTCCCTGGGCTTAGGTGCTGTTTGGTTAGCCAGCCATGGCACGGATTCCTCGTGCTCTCGGCCAGGCCGGCAGCCAATCCGCCAGCGCCAAAGGATAAACAGGGGAGGAAGCAGAAGGGGGTGCTGAGCAGCATGAGGCCCCGGGAATGTGCCGATGCGGCAGCCTGGCCTGCCGATTGCACAACCCCTCGAGCACGGCCGCAGGAACGTGCTCAGGGCTGCGCCGGGGCTCTGCACCTCACTGCGGCACCGGCCGCCCCGGCGTGGCGTGCCGCTGCTGAGCTTCGCAGGTAATGCCGTGCCGTACCAGGTAATGGCTGGTGGGCCTTCGTGCCCAGCAGCATTTGCTGAGGCTGGCTGCGTTTGTCCTGCTCGGCTACGTATCCCACCAACGCTCGGCACCCGCTCCAGTGCGTGCTGGAGAGCCGCTGGGAGAGGGAATGCTGCACCTTGCCGTGTGGGACCGTCAGCCAGGAGCTCCTGGGGTCTCCTGGGCCTGTTCCACTGTGCCCCCACTGGATATTTTGTTATTGCCTCCCTGTTCAGCAGTAATTTTGTCACCAGGGTGCTCTGTGCCTCAGTTTCCCCATAAGTGCCCTGCCCTAATGTGCTTCGTGTAGGGAGTGTCCTTGGGCAGGTGGATGTGCTTTGCTGGTTGCAGCGACCAGCTGAAGGACCGTACCAAAAGCTATGGGCTCTCCGGCGTGCTCCAGCCGCCTGTGCTGTACCACCAGCACCACGTCCACGAGCCTCCTCTCTCCGCTGTGCTGTATCTGACGGCTCCCCGGCCTGCTATGGACTTGAGCGAGCCGCGTGCCCTTTGCACCAGGTTTCGGGTGAAGGTTTGCACACAGCGGGATAATGGACCTGGCCCGTCTGTAGGTCAAGGACTTCAAAGCAAAGGGCCGGTGCCACTATCTCCTGCAGGCTGCTCCCTCTCCTGGCTGTGCTGCACGCCGGGCACTGCCCAGCGTGTCGCTCGATTCAAAGGCAGCACAGCAGTGCTCCTCCAAAGCCCTGGGACCGCAGACGCTTGCCTCCGTCCCGGCCACGCTGGCAGCGGGGCCAGAGGTTTGGCTGCCGCGGTGCTGCTGGAGCGCTCCTCGTCCTGCCTGAAGCGAACGCGGGGCAGCGCTACAGCCGGTGACGTCTGCCGCGCTTCAGGCAAGTGTTTTGGAGAAATAGATGGACTTTCAGGGCAGCCCATGGTGGAGGCCATCACTTGTGCCTGTCTCTTTTGGGAACCAGGCAGGGCTGAGGTGGCAGGGAATGGAAATGTGCGGCAGGCAGGCTTACCGGGGTCTATGGCTTTTCATTCATCTTCATTGCAGTCCTCTTCTCGCTGGCTTTCACAGCACTCGGGTCAGAGCACGGTGCTTCATTTGTAATTCAAACCTCCAAACCCCCAGCGGGTCCCTGAAACCCAGAATAAAAATCCACCCTCCGGTACGTGGCTTCAGTGCCACGGGGAGGCTCTGGGCTTGGCACAGCCTCTTCTCTTCCTCCTCGTCATTGGTGTCCCCCCGCTCTTCGCTGATGTTCCCCAGCCCCTGAAAACGGTTGACCTCATTGTCATCTCCAGGTTCCCACATCTGGTTCCCATTAGCAGATCCCAGGATGAAGTTCTTCAGCTCTCTCCCTTCCTCCCACCCCCAGGTGACCCAGGCAGGATTATGGGTGATTAGAAGACAGGCAACAGAGCAAGAATAGGTGGGGGAGGGACTGTTATAAATAGAAATACCATAAACTTATCAGCCTATCACTCGAGGTAAATTCTGGTTTTAATCTCTCAGACCTGTAAATATGACGACTCACGGGGGCCAGACGCCGTTAACTCTTTCAGAGCCCCGTGGCCGCGTTGCCCATCTCTGACGGGAAGCGGGATGCGGCGGAGCACCTGAAAATGGGACGGGGAGCAAGTTCTTGAGGCGAGAGGGTGTCGCCAGGAGGGACGAGCTGGCAGACCCGCGCTGTCGGAGCAGGGGCAGGGAGGAGACGGCGGTGTGGGAAACACCTCCGTTTGGATGTCGATCGTGTTTGGAGGTTTGGGGAAGGCAGAGAAAACCAGTCCAAACATTGGGATTCCTGACATTCTCACACGTACGGGGGCCTCTGCTCGCCCGGCTCTGCTCGCGAGGAGGGTGCTGCGGGTTTAACATCTTGTTCTTCAGGCAAAGTTTACTTTTTTGGGGGATCTCCTCAACCCTTTTGCTAAGGGAGGGGTTAGAAAGCGGAGCAGACGGAGGGGTGACATGGTGTGAGAGCGGGGTGGCAATGCGGGGGCCAAGAGGAGGACAGGACATAGGGACCTGGCAGGTTTGGGAGTTTCTTTGTAGTGGCACCAACTGAAGGAGTTGTGAAATAGAAGGTTGTCCCGGAAGAGTTTGGCCTGAGGAATCTCCATGTCTGTACAGGAGGTCAGAGTGTTAAAAGTGGCTGAATTACTTGGTCCTGGTACCCTCCTGCCCTGGGATGTTCGTTGTGTGCAGAGAGCACGAAGAAGCTGGTTTGCAAGACCTCTTTGGGCAGCTCTGTGGGTGCCTGCGGCACCTCTCCCAGCTTGCTGCTCTGGGATGGAAGGCAGAATTCATCCTGCTGAGCTTCGGGGACATCAGAGGGGTTACAGGTGACAAAAGCTCTCGCATGCTCTTTGGGGCAGGCGCTGGTGCAGGGACAGGGCTCTAGACAGGAGGTGCTATGTGGGGATTGCTGCTGTTCCCACAGTGAGAGGGCAAATGCCGACAGCGTGGGGAAACTCAGAGCTTCCCTGGGCTCCTCCGTCTCTCTTTTGCGGGGACGAGGAGATGTGGGAGTCTGTCTCATGCAGAGCCATGCGGATGTCGAGCTTCCCGGGGTCCTTCCTCGGTGGCTTCCCGCTTCTTCCTAATCCCCGCTTTGGAGGGGGAAGGAGCGTTGTTAGTGTCGTTAGGAGCTCGTGACTCTATGGAGAAGTATTAGCTTTTAATTAATCACCTAAGCTGGCTTTTGGTAAGAGCCCGGCCTGCGTGGAAGCTACGGGCGGTGGGATGTTCCTTGTGCAGGTTTGCCAGCGAGACCCACTGCCCTGACATCCCTGTTTTCGTCGTAGCTGGTGCAAGTGCCTTTGTCCCCAAGCAGAGGAAAATCCTTTATTTTTAGCGGGCAGCCCCTTCCCATCGCACATGCGCAGCCGGACCCCGCCACGGCTGTTATCACATCTCTAACAGCTCCACAGCGGCGCAGCTGACGCACCTCTCACGTCACGGTGCTTGTCTCACCCTTCGCCTGGGTCTCAGCTGAGGGCTCCTGAAGGTGACTTTTAAGACAAGGTAGCAAAGAAATAGGAAAGCCCAGCAGCACTGCTGGCTGTTGAAAGCCTCCTGTCCTTTCTGGGGAGGTCCTGGGCTCCTCTTCCACTGTGGAGAAGCTCCTGGAATTTGGAGGTGTGAGGGAAACCCACTGGGGTCAGACATCTTGAGAACTTTTCTTGGACAGACTCAGTAGCTTGTGGAAAGGCAGAAAAATTGATAAAGTGCCTTTTTTGCTTCTTTGCACCTGGGTCCCAACCCTGGGACTTGGGATGAAGACAAGTTTTCTGCTAGCTTTTGTGGTGGATGTTTGCCAAAAACATCGTGTGATTTATAGCGCAGACTCTTTGGCCAAGAGCGAGGCAGCGGAGAGCGGGGAGCGCTCACCCCCTGGCAGAAGGGCTTTAGCCGATGTTAAGGGGTCACAGTGGCCGAGGAGCGGCTGCTTGTAGAAGAGGTGCCTCGGTAGAGCCACGCGTGGTGAAGTGTCGGGAGCAGGCTATAGCAGAGGTCCTCGGGGATGAGTGAGGGACACGAGCACCCATGGTGCTGGCCATCGGAGAGCTCTTCCAGTCAACTGGAACTCAAAGCAGGACGACGGCATGGTTGCTACCACGTCACTGCAACTTCAGGAGAGGACGTGGCTGTCACAAAGGAGTACCGCTGTGCTGACCTGGGGTCTGCAACTATATAAACGAGGTGCTGGCACAGCTCGGGACCTCGCAGGCTCTGCCTGCCCTGTCCTCTTCTCGCCACGATGCTAGCCTGGCAGCAGCATCACGTGTCCCTGCTCCAGATGCATCTTTTCGTAGCAAGAGTTCGCATGGGAGAACATCACCACCTTCTCCCCCAAGTCCCCGGGCGCTGCCGCGGAGGCGCGTGGTGCACAAAGGGTTAGGTGTCTCGCAAGTGAACGGCTACCCAGGTTTTTTCCCTCTAGCCAGGGTTACTAAGGGAGAGATCCCTCCGTCCGCGCACACACCCTGTCCGTTTGGCAGAATTCCTAGCTGGATTTATTTCTGCCGATTTGCTTGTCTTGGTATGAAAGGGATTTGCAGAGGGGAGAGCTGCAATTGGCCGGGGGTGGGCTGAAACCCCCCGCTCTGGGTTTTGCGGTTCAGCGGCTGACCTTTTCCCCAGCGCATGGTCTGCGGGGGGAGGCAGGGGTCAGGGTCTTCTCCTGGGCAAGGGACGACGTGCTTTAACGTGGAGCCGCGGGGTCTTTCAGGAAGGGCCGTCTTCGTTATCTGAGCTCGGGGAGGTGGGGGGAGCTGGGCCTTCTCTTCCACTTTCTTGGCAGTGTCTTTGGCACCGAGGGCTGGCACCGACCCCAGAGGGCTGCAGACTCCCACTTCAGAGAGACAGATAAAGAAAGCACTTTCTGTCAACAAAACCCGGCCCAGCTTCCCCAGAACAGGAGAGGAGGAGGAGGAGCCCTCCGGGAGAAAGGAGAGGGAAGTCCACCGCTTGCCCGTGCAGGAGAGCAGAGGGAGGAGGGCTCCTGCGGGGTCGGGAGCTGATCCAGAGCTGTCATGGCAGCAGCGGAGAAATTCCAGCGCGTTCTGCAAAGCGGAGGCAAGGGTTCAAAGGGAAGGCAACCAGCTTTCCCAGAGCACCCCCTGATCCCACGCTTACAGCCCTGCCTCTGCGGGGATCGCTCTCTCCCATGGCCTGCAAAGGGGAGCCCCTCCATCAGCCCCGGCGAGGCCAGCGGCTCTTGCAGCTTTGCTGACAAAGCTGTGGCAGGCCACGTCAGCGCCAAGTTGGTGGTGGTGGTTGGGCAAGACCTGGCTCTCGTGCTCTGTGGAGCCATGTGTCTTGCGTAGCTCAGGCCTGACCCCATGATCTCCCTTCTCCCGTGTGTCCTCAGCCTGGCCGCGGGAAGCCCTTGTGTCCCACAGCCAGAGCGTAGCTTGCGAATTGCTGTAGGTAAACCCCGCCTGTGTGTCCAACTTCCCCGGTGGTGTCACCACCCTGGCTTGTCCCACGCGCCCCATCTCTGTCTGCTTTTACACTGGGATGCAGATGGGTATGGACAGATGGCAGTCCTCAGACTGAAGGATCTGCTGACCTTCTCAGATCAGTTTCTTGACTCTGCAAAGGTCTGGTGGTGTTTCTGACCTGCGAAACAAGGGCCTTTCGTGTCCTTCTCATGCCTCATGCTTCCACCTCCTCTCCACTCGCAGGCCACGACATTAATGGAGCTCTGGAACCATCTAACATCGACACTAGCATCCTGGAAGAGTACATCAGCAAGGAGGACTCACCAGATATGTAAGTGCTTCCCTTGCTCCGCAGCAGGAACAGTGTTCACTGTTGTTTTCTGTGGAGACATGTTGAGCAATTTCCAGCCCTGCAATTCAAGGAATCATTTAGAAATCACCGTGCACCCTGGCTGCGCCTCTGTCCCTCCTAGAGTCCTCCTTTATTGCTCTTTGCTCCCTTACTCGTTTCAAGTTCTTCCTCCTGTCTCTTCCCGGCTTCTTGCCTTCGAATTTCCCCAGTCTCTTCTGTCCCCTCTCTTTCCCCTCCTGAGGCCACCGCAGAGGACTTTTCCTTAATTCGAGCGATGGGAAAGCAAGCGCTAGAAGCTCAGTGTGAAAGATTAAATCCCCAGCGCAGCACGAGTGTGGAGAAGGGAAGGGTCTCCCTGTGTGCGCCGACACTGGCAAAGAGGGGGGGAGCAGACCTGGACAGCAGCCAAGGTGATCTGGGCGGCAGGGTGGGAGCGGGATCTTTGGGGCTGACGTGACAAAGCGGCTTCCCTGTGCTAGCCTGGAAGCTGAAGCACGGTGAGCAGATCCCGCTGTCTTCACAAGCTTTGAGGTTGGTGTCCTGGGCACTTCTGGCCTTTACAGCTCCACAGGTGGAATTTGCGCCCTTGGGGTTGCATCAGTCCCACCAACCCGGGTGACTGACCTGCCTCCCTGTACGCTCCTGCTGGTGCCACCACAATGCTGCCTGTTTTGCTGTTTTCTGGGTGTCCCAGAGCACCTGAGCGGCTCCGTCCCCATTGCTGCATGGCTGGGGAGGGGAGGGGCGGGCAGAAAGTACCGTCTACCTGTCCCTCTGCTGAGGTTGTCCCCTTCTCTCTCTCAGCTGTTTCCCTGACATCCCTGCTTCAGCCAGCTATGCACACCCCCAGCCCTCCAGCTCAACCACCATCAACGCGCCTCTTGCCAGCTCCATCGCCAATGTGACCAACCCCGCTTCCAGCGGTTCCCTCCACCTTCCTCCCCCGGGCAGCCAGATCCCAATCCGACATGGTCCTCTTCTGGCCAACCCTTGTGGACCCGGCTACGGTGCTCACCTCAACTGCAATAACAACAATGGCATGGTGGTGCCCAAGGGCTACCTTGGTGGCCACTGCCTAAACAACGTGGTCCCTCCAATCAAATCAGAGCCCAAGGCCTCCTACGCACCTGGGTAAGTGGGGTTGGGGTGGCAGAACAAGGGCAAATGGTGGGACAAGTGCTCCTCCAGGCTGGTGGGGCCTGGAGGGTTGGTGTAGTTTGTCCCACAGTGTCGTGTCAGTCCGTATTAAGCCCTTGCTTCACAGAGAGATGCCTTTTTTACAAGCGTAGGTCCTGAAGTTTCCTGCAGGGTTGTTTGGTAGATCTTGTCTGTATGCATCGAGTTAGAGAGGATCAGTAACATCCCCCATGTCTGCAGGTGGTGGTAGAGCTGTCGGCTCTGGGTGACCGGGATACCTATGCTGCACATCTACAAGTGTGTGATGGGAGAATATTGTAGCGTTGTATTTTTTTTAAGAAGGAAGAGACACAGAATAAATCTGAACAAGACAAAATTCAGTCTCCAGGATGTTCCCCTGACTATCCCAGGGGAAGATGTTAACCAAACTGGGCAGAGAGATGTACTTCCCTTGGCCTGATGTTGTAGATACTCCACTTAAGAGAAGAAAAAGATGGCATCTGAGCTGGATTTGTACTCCTTTGCAACGAGCTCTGGATGCAGACCTGGTGAAGGGGAAGAGGATGACCGGGTTCTAGTATTGCTGATGGGCTCGACTGGACAATTAGTCCTGAGAGGAGAAAAGATGTGGTTCCTGCTCTCTGGGATGGCCTTGCCCAGAACAGATGGGAAGGGAACGACCCTGGCAGGCTGGGAGAGCGCAGCCACGTGGCAGCTGCCATCTGCAGTGGCCAAAGGGGCCAGACAGAGACCATGTCAGCAGAGAGCACTTTGGCAGGCATGGCGCGCTGAGAGGGATGGCTCTACGGTGGTGTCTGGGGTAGGAGCTGGCATGCATAAAGCTTTACTGCCTGGAGACCCAAAGGGAAGAACGTGTCTGGTCTCTTCCTCCTCATGCACCTCTCCGGTCCGTGCTGCTCTCCCCCAGTCATAGGGGAGACATCAAGAAGATGATCTGAAGCTGGACAGATGAAAATCAAGGTGTGCAGCAGCATATTCATCAGCAGGAGGCCTTGGCAGTTGGCAATAGTCATACCACGAGGAGCTGTGCCATGGTCCAAGCTGTCTCTCTAGCACAGGTGATGGGTGGCCCTGATGCGCTCTCTGCACGGCCAATCTCTGTGCCTTCTCCAGTGGAGATGGTGGATGTAAGGGACGAGGAGGCCAGGACGGCCCCAGGACTGCTCATCTCTGCAAGCCCTGGCTTTTCTCCCTCTGCCTCGTGCCCTCTAGTGTTGCCAGCAAGTACGGCGTGGCGATTCCCAGGTTTGGAAGCCTGCAGCACACTGAACCAATGATTCAGCCATAATGCAGCTCCATTGGGATGGCTTTGGCCCTTTGGATGAACTTGGAAAGATCTTCCAGAAGGAGACAAGCTAAACAAAATCTGCCTTTATTTTATTCCCAGACCGGGGAGTTCTCCCTTGCTGTGTACCCAGAAGGCTACGTGCAGCTTAGGGGGAACCATGCCCAAAGGCATGACGTGATGCCTTATCGTGTCCCTTTCTTCTGCATGCATCTGGCATTCTCCAGGATGTGAGAGGTCATGAGTAAGGATTGTGGCTTGCTATTAGAGGTGGAGACCTTGGTTTGGATGTAGATGAACTGGGTCAGCTTTGATGGCAGCATTTCTTCAGCATCCCGGAATGACTCTTCCCCGTTGTACTAGGCTTTTCCCGGAGGAGCAATGTCTCACGTGTTGGATACCAACAAACCCTTCCCTTGGACTGGGCACATCCACACTACCTCCCTATGTGAATTCTGCAGTGTCCACCTTTCTGCTGCAAAGCCTTTTCCAGCCTCCAGGATTCCCTGAATTGTCCCGGGCCCTTTTGTTACTGGCCAAAATTTGGCTTGCTGAGGCACAAATCCTGATAAATTCGTAGGAAATATAGTATGAAGTCATGGCCAGCGTGGCAAGGAGCCTGGAAGTAAGGCTGGTGATAGATGCTCCAGACCAAGCGTAGGAGGGGAGTGGTGGAAAGGTGCTACAGGTGAAAGTGGAGGATGAGGGAAGTACGGTGAGGGTTCTTCGTTGGCGTTACCCTGCCTCATCCTCTCCAGCTACTGCTGTGCACCACTTACCATGCAGAACCCATTTACTGGGTCTTGGGCTCCTCTGGTGCAGGAAGGTCCTGGTGGGTGTCCTGGTTTGCAGCTGTAGTTGTGGGTGCCGTCAGGAGCAGAGTTTCAGAGAGGCCCGTGCGTGGTGTACGGCACCTTTCCTCCCCACAGCCCTAAGGGCCTCGTTTGCTTTCTGGCCAGCTTTCATCCCAGAAGCACTGGTTCATCTGGGAGTATTTTGCAGCTGCAAAGCTGACGGTGTACGATGGGGGAATGGAAGAGGATCCCCGCTGAAAATCCACTTGTGGTGAGGAACGAGGCGTCAGGAGACGGGGAGGAAAAGAGACGTCTTTGTCTTAGATGGAGCAGACTTTGCCAAGGTGCTGGGGCTTGCGGAGGCTGTGTGTCACCGGCGATGGAGCGGATATGCATGGGCAGACAAAATACCTCCCTGCCAAAGATCTCCACAGGACGGAGCATACTGCAAACACTAAGGTGAAGTGAGCCTTTCTCTGGAGCACGGGCAACGACTGCTCCAGCCACCAGAGCCACAGTCTCCCTTGCCCATCTCTGCTGCAGCTTTGGCTTGCAGTGACCGTGGCTCAGTCTAGCTGGGAGCAGGGCCTCAACTTTTTCCGTGCACTTGATCTCCAGAATGTTGCTAGAGAAGAACCAGTGTCTGAGACAGGCAAGTCCTTTACTTGTGCACCAGGGTGGTGGAGATTTTTACCCTGGCCTGAAGATGTGTGAGGCCCAAGCTTCTGCTGCAGTGGGATGCGTGTTGAGGAGGGGCTGCGAAAAGAAAAAAGAAAAATTGGTTCAAATGAATTTCCAAGGAGGTGCTTTGGCAACGGCTGAAGAGCCCAGCTGCCTGGAGTCTGTGCTGGCTCGAGGTAAAATAAGGAAGGATGCAGGAGCTAACCAGCTCCCTGCAGTGCATCTGTGCTGCCACTGCACACGACAGGGCTGGTCCTCAGTCCTGCCGTCCCCGAGCCGTGGGTGTGCTGGAGAAGGCAGCTGAGAGCTCCCCCTTTTATTTGGTTGCGTTTTGCAGTCAGGGCCAAATCCTGCTCCTGGTGATGTTGGAGTAGAGCCAGGGTGATACAGCCAGCAGCTGTGGTGGTGCTCAGGTTCGTACAGGTCACAAGGCAGAATCCATCCCGTGGGCTTCCCAGCCTTCGCTTTTGTGCATCGGATCCCAGGCCCCAGCCCAGCTCCCCCAGAGCCTCCCATTTACCCACGGTGAAGCACACGGTCTTTCTCTGGGGGACGGATAAACTTCTGCTTGGCTTCTTTTAACTGGAGGTCTCATTGGCAGGTCAACAAAATGTCTGTCCCTGCTCCTGAGGTCCAGGGAACCGCTGTGGGGAGCGGGGTAGCAGTGACAGCTATGGCAGTCCCGAGCTCATCTCCTGGACACGCTCGGGGTGACGGGGATCTGCTGCGGGTGCAGCTGGGATTTCCGACCAGTTTTTGATCAAACTGGACCGATCGGTTGTGCTGGAAGCTGGTTTAAAATGACCTTCCCTTTTCTTTCCCCATTGCTCTGCAGCACTTTACCTGACTCACCCCCGGACTCTGGATCAGAAGCCTACTCCCCTCAGCAGGTGAATGGTAAGTGCTTAAAAGAGAGAGAGGGGGGGGAAAAAAAAAATAATAATCCAAACCCCAAACCCAACATCCTCCCCCTCTTTGTTCTGTGCAAGTGGTTGGCTCTGAAATCTTTATCAGACGGGAGAAAACAGGCGGCTGCAATACGTGGGGAGATTATCAGTTAGTAAATATCCCTAGACTTTCGCCTATTGTTCTGCTGGTAGTCTTTGCAAGGGGGGAGAGCAAGCGAGAGAGGGAACAGGAGAGAAGGCAAGGTGGGAATCCACTTGCACAGGGAGAGATCGGCGGTGTGGCTTGTCCCCGGGCCGGGTGGGATGTGAAGCCTGCGAGCCTCCTTGTCCTGCCCTCCGCCTCGGGTGAGCGAAAGGCAAGGAGTGTGAGCGCGTCCCTGAAATGGAGCCCGGCTTGGGGAGACAGAAATGAACCTGCCGCTCAGCAGTAAGTTCCTTCCCAGCCCTTCCCTCCCCTCCAGTGGGGCCAGCTGATCCTGGGGGTCTCCTGCTCCCCCTGCAAAGGGCAGAGAGAGCTGGGTCCCCCCGGGTGCAGGCAGGGTCACTGCCAGGCCCTCCTGGCTCCCCCTGGAGAAGCCACCGAGCGTTATTTGGTTCCTCTGGTGACCTTCACTGCTCTTTGGTGGAAGAAACTCCTTGGTGAGGAAGGAAGGTTGCTTCTGGTCTCCCTTCCCCCTCGGCAGCAGCACCCTCTTCCCCAGACTCCAGCCCAGTCCCCACCAGGAACAGCGCCTGCTCTTTTTTTTTTTTTTTGATGGAAGAGGTCAAGAGTTCTGTTTATCTTGCTAAAAAAAATCCCTGGAATTCCTCCTGGCCCTTCCTTAAATATAACAAAGAGGCCGGGTTGCTCACCACGGGGAGAGCTGCTTTGACGTGCTGGCAGAGCAGCAGCACCTCTGCTTGGAGGGGAGAGGAGACTCCGGAGAGCACCCGCAAAGCAGCTCCTTCCTCGCGAGGGAAGGATCAGATTCCCAGTCCTGGTTTTTCCCTGGAGCTGGGAGCACAGAGCGTGGGTCCTGTGTTTGGCAAATGCATCGGCCCCTGTCCCCACCCTGGTTAGAAGCCTGTGGGAATTGCGATGTGCTGTGGACACGGTGAAGATGCAGTGCCTCCTGCGGGGGCGTGTTCTCGGACACTCGCGCATGGGTTGTCCCTTGAAAGCTGCACAAGATCTCCCAGCTTGTACCCGAGCCGCCAGCGCCAAGGTTGACCATGCTGCAGGGTCAGGACATTCACTTAAGATGATGTAAAGACGCCTTTCTTGCAGTGTTTTGCAGGGGAGGACGCAAGGCTCCTCTCCCAGCCCTGAAGCGGCTGTCCTTCTGCATGGGCTTGGTCTCCGAAGGTTGTTCTGGGGCTGTTGGAAGCTGTATCCACCAGCTGGGCTGAGCGGTGCCAAAGCCGCCTGGCCGGCTGCGTTGTTGAGCCGTGCTAGTCTTTGCTCCAAGTTACGCAGGTGGAAGTCGAGTGCTTGTCAGGATGGCAGGAGCAGAGATGGGTAAGGGGGATGTCATTCCCAGTATCATCACTACCCAGCTGAAAAGCAGAGAGATACTCTATCTCAGGGACGTCACCTGTCAGCCCCGGCCATTGCATGAAAACAAGGCTGCTTTTTGGTCCTGATCTCCAGATTCCTGAGGATGGAGACCTCCCCTCCTCCCTGGAGCCCTAGTGCTTGGCTAGGCTGTCCCTGAGACAGCTCCAGAAGGCAGGCTGGCCCAGGAGCAGGACTCTGGCTGTGAGCATGGGCAGAGGAATCCAGGTCGATGTGTGCTGGTAAAGGGCACTGAGAGATCTTGGCGGGTAGCAGAAAGCCTTCGAAGGGGGCAGAATGGGTGGAAGCGGCCCTGCCCCGCCAGCCTTCGGTAGGAGGGCTCAGCGTAAATACATTTCGCTTTTCTCAGACCTTGCAGCGGGAGGAGTTTTCTGATTCCTGGTCAAGTGCTTTGGCCTCATTAGTCAACCACTGACTGGTTGTTCTGAGACCAAAGTCCATCCAGCCCAGTGTCTGGCTCAAGGCTGGCTGGTGGCACCTGCTTAGGGGAACAGCCTGGCAAAGACCCAGCGGATCTCTTCCCTGCTATCCCCCTCCATGTCCCCATAGCCTGTAGCGAGCTTGGACAGTCCCTGGATGTGTTTTTTCTCCCTCCTGCAATTTGCTGGTGCTTAGCTTAACCAGATGTCGACAGCGGGGTGCAAAGCAGCTTTGTCTTGCACTTAAAACACCTGCAAAGTCACCGTCCCTTCCCACCCCTTGGTTTCCTTATACCCCAGGGCCAAACGCCCCAGGAGTCAGTCCCTCATTTCTGCGGGGACCTTGGTGCCCTGTGGGGACGCCTGAAGGCGCAGGCTAATGCGGACGCGCCTCCAGCCGTCAGGCAAAGGCTGGGAAAACAGATATGCTTTGTCCTGTTGGAGAAGAGGTTGGTGGAGGCTTGTTCCGTGGGGCTGAGGACCAGGCTGCGCGTTTCCCACAGGCAGGGGAACCCAGCCAAGAGCTCCTGTTCTGAGGCAGCGGCCCAGCTGCACGTTTTGTGACTACCTGGGCCTTTCAGTCCCAGTTTCTCTTAGGGGATGTGCTTCAGCTGGGCACCGGCACCTGGCTTGCTAGCAGGTTTTTGACCAAACCTGTCTGAGCGTGCTTTGTCGGCACAGATTCGGTGCGCTGGATTCCGGGGAGGTCTCGGGAGGGTAACGTGAGTTTAGCTGATCTTTTTGCTGTTATTTAAAGGACCGTGCCGTCAGCCTCCTTAGCAAGTACAGGCTTTGGGAGTGGTATTGAGATCTTCTGTTTTAATGCTAGGATGGGAGGGAAGGACTTCCACGTGGGAGAAATGTTGAACTTCCACACGAGGCTACTGTTACCCACTTCTCCAGGAGCTGCCTGTTAAGGCCTCAGATTCCCACTCATCTACATCCAGGATGTTCACTCACGTTTTCCTGGGAGATTTTCATGGGAAATTTGCAGATTCTTTCAGGTCATATTTTTCTCAGCATGACAGCTTCGGCGTGCGCTGTTCTGAAAAGTTTCTCTCACATGTAAAATCTCGAGTATTGAGATTTTTCTGTGCACAGATTGTCTTAGGTAGATCTGCTCACAGTCTTTGTCAGCTCACCTCTCGTGTGTCTTGCGCTAAAGTTGGTGATCATTCTTTTAGTTTTCCTGTATTTTTTTCACTACGATTCTTCACTTGCAGAATCTAGCTGTGGAAAGGTTTGATTTTGCTAAAGAAACATGTTCCGGGTGAAAAGTTTCTTCTCTTTACAGTTTCTGTCCCCTCTTTACAGCTTCTGCAGTGAGACTAGAGAAGCTGGAATAAGAGATCATTGCAATTCATCAGACTCAGATCTTTGCCTTCCACTTGCTCATGGCACGAGCTCACTTTTTTTTAGGGTGCATTAAAACATAAAAATAAGCTGCTGCAATGATGCCAACACTGACTATTCCCAGAAAGTTTGGAGCAGGCGCTTAATCCTGTCTTTATGGCTGAGTTCTGAGGAGACTGATGTTAAAACTTCACCGGTGCGGTCGCTAGCGTGACCAGTCCTTCGGTGCTGTAGGCAGTGTCATACAAACACCTGAGTTCAGAGAACACAAAAACCGTGGTCTGCTCCGTCTGAGGTGAGCGCTGAGCCTGTTCAAGTCTTGCCAGCACACCAACTTTCGCACCGACGTGTGTATTTTTCTTTAGTAGAATTATTCATATTATTTCCTTTGGTCAAATCACTCGTTTCTAGTCATTCTCTGGGTATGCTGGGTGAGATTCAACCACGTTGCTTTGCTTTACGCGCTTTACTTTTTGCTCTTAGCCTCCAAAAATGTTTTGGTTCTAGTTAAAGCCCTCAGCTGAGCACTGGCATTGCTGTGCAGCGAGCTTATGGCTAGCTGGAGGCCTAAGCAGCTGCAGAAGGGGAGATGGATTTGCATGCCCCTCCACACACCAAGCATTTCTTTTGATCGTGATATAGCCACATCGACCCTAGTCATGGCATGGCTTTAGTATCCAATTCCAAATAGAGGAGGAGAAAGGTAGGATCACATTTGAATGTCCCTTTTTGTTTATTTAAATTTAGAGATCAAAGTCTCCTTCTGGTTTCAATTTAAAAGGACCAAGCAAGTGCCCCCACAGAAGTCCTCACTGGTGATGCTGATGAGCTGGAGGTGTTCAGGGCATTCAGTTGTCTCTTCTTTTCTCTGGTTGTTCCCGTGCCTGTCTCTGCTCTCGTTGGAGAAGAGCACAGCAAGTGTCCTTGCGCGGTAGTACTCTAACGCAGTGACAAGCCGCCTTTGGTGCCTCTGGCCCAAGCTGGGTGTGGGCACCCTTGGGACATCTCTCTGCTGGGACTATAGAGGAGACCGGGCGACGCACCGAGCTGGGACCCCGAGCTTTCAGCTGACCAATGCTCTGTGGGATGAATCCCACCCTTGGCTTCTCAAGGCTCTGTCAGCGGGTGGGAGTCTGGTTTCTCGGCAGGGTGTTGTGGCCCACAGCTACGAGGACCCATCATGGAGTGGGTCTTCTTTACCACAAGAGCAAATTGCCGGGCACTTTCCTTGGGCCATGCCCAGAATCAGTAAAATTAGGCAAAGTTCAGGTGCTTTCTCTCCAGCTCTGCATTTCCAGGCACAGGCTTCAGACCCTGCTGCTGGCTGTTGGACCTTTGCCCCCAGCTGTGCTTTCCTGGTCCATGCAGTTCCTTGGTGCTACAGGAATATTGTCGTTGATGGATTTTCTATTTGAGGGGAAATACAAAGCTAACACAAAAGCTGCCTGGGAATCCCTAAAGACATGCTTTCACTGCAGAGCATCCACACGAGATAACCTAGGTTTAAGCAAATACCAGGAATGTTTGTGGGAATCTTCCCTGTTGTCCCTCAGCCTGAGGACCCGGTTGCCCTTTGAGTTTTGGTTCTTTGAGCTTCGAGATGCTGGGCCTTTGCCTGCTTCCTTTGTCTCACCTCTTCTCGGAAGATGTACGGTACAAGACACCTGGTTTCGTAGTGTTGTGTGTCCCTTTATCAGCTGGCCAGCCGGGACCCTGCTGTGTCCTTGCTCTGTAGATACCGCTTGGACAGACTGTGTCTGAAGTTGACAGCCGAGGCTGCTGGCATGAGAAAGGAAGCACTGCTCTGGTTCTCATGCTGGGGAACCCAGGAGGTGTCTGTGGGATGCTGAGGCCATTAAGGAACCTGGGAGGAGAAGTCGGTGCAGGGCAAGGTGGCCCTTGCAAGGCAGATGGGGTGGCTGAGGGGACACGGCCGTGCTGAGGCTAGGCGGAAGAGGCAGGGAGGTATGGGTTCATGGAGATAACCAGGACTGGGATGGTTCAGGGGGAGAGGAGTGCTGTGTCTGTGCTGGACCTGGGCTTAGGACACACAGCGCACGGCCCTGCCTGCTGGTCTAACAGCTACGACTCTTTCTCTCTTTCAAGATCCTCATCTCCTCCGGACCATGACCCCCGAAAACATGTGCCACATGACTCCCCCTTCTCGCCTGGAGCACCCTCCTCCGCCGCCTCCACCTCCACCACCCCACCTTCAGGGTCCCCCGCCGCCGCCCCCTCACCCGCACCAGCAGCAGCACAACCCTCACTACGCCAGCCTGCAGCGAGACATGTACATGAAGGCTGAGCCCCTGATGCCGCCGTACGGCATCGGGCAGGGCATGGCGCCTGCCGACCTCCACCATGCCCAGCAGTCGCAGATGCTGCACCAGCTACTCCAGCAACATGGAGCAGAGTAAGGCCTCAGGGAGCTGGGGCTTTTCAGTGTTATTTGTGCGATTTGGGGAAGGGGGGATGAGGGAACGGGAGCTGGAGGATTGCAGAATGCATGAGCAAAATTACTGGGTTTAACTGCAAGTGAAGGAGCGTGCCCTGGTTCTGCGGGAGCGAGCTGGGGAGGCATCGTGGGGCGGGGGTTTGCAGCGCATGGCTTGGAGTTGGGTGGTGGGGACAGACAAGAGGAAAGCAAAGATGTGGCTCAGTGCACGGATGGCACAGAGCTTGGCAGTCACGGGGTGGGTGGGCAGAGCCTTGTGGGAGAAGGTGGTGATAGTGCTGAAAGAGCCTGCGGCTCCCTGCATGAAGGTGTTGGTTTTTATGTGAGATCCCAGCTTTTTCCCGGTCGCGGGCCGTGGGGCTGTTACCTCCCCACCTCTTGCTTTCCTGCTCAGCCTTTGCTTTCCCGCGGGTCTCTGCAGCCTCCCGGTGCACCCTGCCAAGAAGCGGAAACACTCCGAGTCGCCCCCCAACACCCTCAATGCACAGATGCTCAACGGGCTGATAAAGCAGGAGCCAGGTATGGGGTCCGTGCCACTCAACCCTGACAGAGTCCAAACGCCTCCCTGGCACCAGCCGGGAGCGCTCTCACCAGGTATGTGGTTTTTGCCCCCGTCCCCCTTCCCTTAATACCCCCAGCATGCAAACCCCTGCTGCCAGCCCGGGCACCCCGCTGGGCCAGGGTGCTTGGGAGGGAGGGCACGTGGGCACCGCAGGGTGCCAACCAGTGGGGCTCGCCCCGGCTGGGCCCCCAGGAGGAGAGCAGGGCGGTGAGTTCATCCTGGCCCAGATCTCGTGCCCGTGGCAGTGCCCTGGCAGTCAGGAGGCAAGCTTCAGGCTGGCTGCACAGACAGTGCCAGTCCCTTCCTTGTTCTCTTAGCCAGCTGGACACTGTCGGAGTGATTGCAATAGGTATTTTCCCCTCGCCACAGGCCTGATTCAAGATAACGACAGCTTGAATGGCTCCTACCTGGATCCCAACTACCAGTCCATAAAGTGGCAGCCACATCAACAGAACAAGTGGGCAACTCTGTATGATGCCAACTACAAAGAACTGTGAGTAATTCACCCACCTTTGGAGAAAGTCAGATTCACCTTTCCTGTATCGGTGGCAAAGGACTGGGGTTGGGGGGATCATACTCACGAGATGGGACAAGGATCTCCCTGGGCTCCCCCTCGCCCTCTCCTATCACCTGCTGATCTCTGCTTGCCTGCACTGTGGTGGAGATACTCTCCCCACTGTACCTTTGCCATTGGGAAAGTTACTTCTCTGCACTTCTGCAGGGCTGGTGGAGGATTAGGAGATGGGGCTGGCTCTGTAGGAGCCAGCAGAAGGCAGTTCAGCAGCTTTGGTGGCAGTTCAGCAGCCACTCAGACCTTGGTCTGCCGTGGAAGGTTGTATTGGCACATGCAGCCTTGCCCTGAGCATGGTTTGGACCAGCAGCGCCCTTTCCTGCTGCCCAGGCTTACCAAGGTCCTGGATTTTAAAATAAGTGTTAGGATTTACTAGGCAGTGCATAGCATGGATGACTGGAGGCAATCTAGAGCTACTTCAGCACAGCTTGAGAGCAGCATGAAAAGGAGCCTGAGGAGGAGGAGTGGGAGTGGTTGATGGGCAGAGGAGGAAAGGAGGAGAGAAAGAAAGGAAGATGGAAGGGGTTGAGGAAAGCTGGGAAGCCAGGAGGGGCCGTGAGGTGGCAGAGAGGCAAGGGGAGTGGGTGGAGAGGAAAGCTGGGGTGGCCGAGGCAGTTGGGGGAGCAGAGAGTGGCTGGGTGGGAAGGTGGGCTGGGAGCTGGAAGGAGAGGCTGGAGCAGAGGAGGGTGGAGGCAGTGTGTGGACAAGCTGCACAGGGAAAGAGGAGTGCTCAGGAGGAAACCGCTCTGGATCCTCCCTGCATTCCTTGGAGGTGACAGAGAGCTGGCAAGCAGCAGGCTGGGTTCCAGGAACTGCTTGCTGAGCAAACGAACCCCCCCATTTCCCCTCCTCCTCTTTCTGCACAGCCGGTGGCTGGTAGGGGTCCTCTTGGGGGACACAGGAGGGGGTGCTCTATTGTCTGCGATACCAAATAACCCAAGACTATTATCAGACCTTGCCTGGATGGTGCTCAGGATGGGAGCCAAGGACACCAGGCGAGGCCAATCATGGAGGCAGAGTAGGGTCTGTGACGTGCAGGGAAGCTGCCGCTGCAAGCCCCAGCCCTCCTGCACACAGATCTCCTGCTCAGCCCAGCCCTAGTCCTTGTGTCATCTTTAACGCAGACCTGGCGGTGACTGGGGCGTGCTATGGGTCGTTCCCCTGCGGAGAAGTGGCTGTTGGAGTCGGTTACTTCTTCGGTGACATCCTGTCACTTGCAAAGACCGTGTTTGTGGCTGTTTCCCCAACCACAGCAGGAGAGGGGTAATCTGGGGAGGTGGTTACTTCTGTTTTACTAAACTGTTTCCGTAAAGGAAGCATCTCCCACCTTCAGGTGGAATATCAACACCCCGATTGACCTATTCCCGTTGGGGGAAGGAAAATAAGGGAAAGGAATAACACGACAATGTGGGATTTCTACCCTGAAAGGATAGGCTGCATCCTTCACCAGCAGCGGCACGCTCTGTGCTACCCACTGGGCTTTGCTCCTCTTCCCTCCCTGGTCATTTTCTCCACTGCTTTATACATTGGGACTGTGTAGTTTAGGCAGTTCCCTGCAGTGTTTGTCTGTCTGGTAGTTTTAAACCCACGGTGCAGCTTTGGATCCCCCTTTCCAGTGTATTTGGCAGTCTGCTGAAGTGCACATCTCCTCTGCTTCAACTTTCAGTGTTTCCCCTATGGCATGAAAGCTTTCCTTTAGGGTGCCGTGGCTTGGCACCCTTCCCAAGGGGCTCCCTTTGCCAAACCGTTTTCCCATCATGTGTTGTGTTGACGTGCGGGCTACTTCTGGGAACTTGTGAGCGGCTCCGAAGTCCGGTCCTGCAGCCCTGCCCCTGCTCTCCACCGTCAGTTTGCTTTTCTGTAGATTGCAGGACAGGAATCTCTCGCTCAGCACGCACACGCCGCAGTCCCCAATCCCGGGTCCCTGCTTTCCCGCCCAGGGCAGTGTTCGCAGTCGGCTCCCACCTCCTCCGAGCGCTGTCTGGACACGTCATCTCTATCGCTTGGTTTTCAACCAGGGCCTGGGCATCGCTGGGCAGCTGCGACGCTGCCGTTTTCCCACCTGACAAAGCCACCTTCGGCTTTTGCTGCTGTTCTTGCTTCTCCCAGACTCTGGATTTGGGCCAGTACCGCTTCCAACTGTGAGCATCAGTATCTTTGCCCTATGTCATACGAGTTCTGAGAAGTCGAGGCACCCGGAGAAGCGAACCCCGCTTCTCTAACTCGGGCAACACTTGGTCACAGCCTGTCAGTCCCTGGAGTGGCCTCTCTTCCACCATCAATCTCCGCAGGGCTTTCACTATGTGGCAGAAGCACAAATGCACCTTGTGTAGTCAGCAGGGTCCGAAGAGCTCTGCGCATCGTAGGAGCAGACCTTTCGCACGGCCTTGCTTTTCTCTTTGACGTAATGAGTCCCCCTTTTCCCTCCATCTCACTGTTTACCTGCGCTGGGTAAACGGTCCCTCATCTGAAATACATCACAACTCTTTCAGCTTGTCACGGACTGTTTGCAGGTGTTACAGTCCCTGTTCCAGAGATTTGCCGTGCACCCCGGTATCATACCGGCAGACTGGCAGAGGCAAACTACACAATATTTTCTGCTGGGCACAGAGACGTTGATGGAGTGCTGCAAACCACAGCTTTTAACTTCTGCAAACCCAGCCCTGCTCTGCCATGTTCTTTGGATCTGTGCTTGGGATCACTTGCCTAATACCTGCTTTTAGGGTTTAGGGCGAAAGCCAGAGCAAACCTACTTCTGTGGCATTTAGGTCATCATCCCGTTGTGTAATGAGTAAATTCCTTTTAACTGACTTCATGTAGATTTTGGGAACCCACGTGCAGTTTGTTGTGGTGCTGGATTTGACCAGAATTAAGGGTTAAGGTCAAGGGTTGATCGATTAATTTTTAGTTAGACACTACCTCAGTGGACTCCTCCTCCTTTGCGGTGGGTTCGAGGCCAGGTAGCTCTAGGAGAGCCTGTGCACGCTGAACCTACATCTCTTTCTAAATGGAAGATCGCTTAGTTCTCCTGGGACAGCACTGCACCAGAATAGATCTATGAGAAAGGCCAAAAGATGGATCTTCCCTTCCTTCTTCTATAACGGCATTTTTTAGGTTGACTAATTCGAGTTTTAGCAGGTAGGAATCTCCTCCTTCCTTTCTGCCTTTTGGGTATACCCAGCAAATGAGCAGGCATCTGTGTCTCTTAGAGATCCGTGAGTATTTCCACAGTTTAGTTTCCTCTGAGATCATAAAGCAAGGACCAGCCATTCCCAGCCTGTTCTCTGCTGGAAGCCGTGCTCTAGTTTGGATGTGCTGTTAGAGTTTCCTGCCCCTAGAGGGAAGGTAATTTTTCCCCTGTGATCCAGGTGCCCACAACCTATTCACAGCCCCAGGAATTTGAATCGTCTGAATCATCTGATTTTTCCTACTCTTGTTCTTAAAAGGAGAGCGGAAAGGTAGGTTAAGGAGGGAGACCGAGCCTTTAGGATGCCGTGAGCCCGTAGGTTCTTACCCCAGCATGGTGTTTCTCACCAGTCAAGAGCTCGTCAGCGTTTTAATCAGCGATTGCTGCACACAAAGAGCAGCTCTGTGCCCTGGCGTGTGCAGAAGATTGACTTCTCCAAAGCCGTCCCTGCAGGTCCACCCTGCTCGCAGCCTCCGTGGAGGGGAATTTTTCAGGTTTGTAGTGCTTCCTCCTGTTCTGCCTCAGAGAAAGCCCGTCCAGCGGTTACTGCTGCATAGGAGAGATCCAGCTCTGCTCCTGCATCTAGGCATGACACTTTCTGTGGGGCTACTGGAATAGCTGCTTTGTCAGTACTTTATTTAATATATTTTTGAACCTATACAGAATAGTTTATGCTGGTGCCTGTGGATCTGTGTGACGTTCCATGCTAAGTATAATCTTACAAGGCAAAAAATACAATTAAATGATATCCCATGTTCTCCTCCTCTTGCACACACAAAATTAGGTCCCTTAGTATAGAATCATTTAGGTTGGAAAAGACCCCTAAGATCATTGAATCCACTAGTAACCATCGCTGAAAGTTTTTGTTCCTCAGAAGAGTTTCCTGCTACGGTTTGTGATGATCAATAGCCCTGAGAGAGTTTGTTCCAGCTTCTCTCAGCACCATTCAAGCCCATTTAACAGCTCTCTTCTCATACGCAGTGAGTGTAGCTGTCACATCAGATCATATTTGTATCTTGTGCCTGTGAATAAGTGGAAAATTTCATCTCTGTTCGGTCATTTTCCTGGCAGAAAGCTACAGAGTAGGAGCCCTTCAACCATTCCTCTTTTTCTGCTGTTCTGGGCTATACCTTGGAGCCAAGCTCCTTCTCAGCCATTGCTGTGGCTTGATGAGATGGGGACAGCATGGGGGGGATCTGAACTAATTCTGCAGTTCCTAAGTAGCTTTTCTGCCTGCTAAGAGACCTGTACAGTGAATTTTTTTGTGTGAATGGCAACAGATTCTCTATCCCCAGGCAGGTGTGGAGGGTTGCTGCACGGATTCAAGTGGAGGTGCCTGGAAATCCGTGTCTTGGCTTGCTGGGCTTGTGTCTCAGGCTTTGCTTAGGTGGGCTGAGGAATCTGTGTTGGTTGAAGGAGACCGAAGTCTCTGGATTAGTTTTATTGATAATATGTTTCTTCTTGGCCTTTTGCACTGGTTTTGTGGTTTCAGACTCACTGAACCTTCAAAAGGGTTAGCTGGTTTCCAGCAGCGGTGCCAAAGAGGCCTGGAACCGGGCAGTTCACTAATTTACTCCTGGGAGCAGGGGTAATTCATCTCCCTGACAGCGTGCTCTGATAAATGCCAGCAGGCTCCCTCCTCCCTCTCCCCATTTGTTTACAGTTTGAGGTAAGGCAGCTGGCGAAGGGTAGTGCGGCGCTCAACAGAAACATTTCCATGCTGAGGCCAGAGCCGCTCTGCTCTGACCCTGGGAACTGGGCTGGTGCCGTTCTCTTCCCATCAAGCAAACCGGTGCTCTCCAGGCACTCTCCTCTGAAGCTCAGGGCTGCGGGCTAAACCTGAGCTGTCAGGCTTGCGCTCCTTGGTTGGAAGAAATGTCCTTATAAGCGGCACCAAACCTGGCCTTGCTGCAGGTCCTGGACCTCACCAAGGAGACGGAGACCAGTGTGACGTGGTCCACTCCTGCGGGATGTGTTTTGGGTTAGGTGACACGGTGTGTTGGCTCTCTTGGCCAGCTTGGCTAATCCCATGGCGATGGGTCACTGAGGTCTCGCTCTCTCATGCCGTTGAGCGTATCTCAGGCAGCTGAAGCGACCACGTACGGTGCTGAGCCGTGGACGCACTGGTGGGATTGTGTCAGTCTGACATGGACTGGGTGAGATGGCAGCGTCACGCTGCTCGACTGTAGGTTCCCATCCTCCATCCCGGTGTTTGTATCCCAGAAGAGAAACAAAGCAGGGACTGCATGGAATTAGGGAGTGGTCCTTGCATTAGGGGGTCTCCAGACATTATGTCTTAGGAGTGGTTGAGAGATTGGGGAACCTGGAAGGAAGGAGGAGAGAAACCGGGGAGATTTTTCTTCCAGAGAGGAAACAATTGAGGCAACGTGAGCATCCCCCTGACAATCCTGCTCTCGGCCACAGATCCCCAACAGTTCCCTTATTATCAGACACATTTCTCCTTGCAGTACCTTTCCCTTTGCTTTGCACTTTAACATGTAGGGCGAGGGGGCTCCCTGCTCCTCTAAGCGTGGATGCCAGACGTGGCTGTGGGGAGTTTGTAACCTCTCACCCTCACTCGGATTGGGAGAAACCTCCGCTCCTCTGATCCTGGCCTTCTAAGTCCTGCCTTAATCTGCTTTTGTCAGTGGGGGCGTTTTGGCTAAAATAATCCATTTGACCCCAGACCTTTTATTCCTGACACTTCGCCCTCTGACCCCTGCACTCTCCCCGGGAAAAGCCAGCATGGCTTTGGCTGCCCCCGGGCCGTTGACTTGTCAGCGCCTTGTGTCATCCCTAATCCCAGGAACCGCTTCTGCATCGGGCTCGCCTGCCCTTCCTTCTCCTACCGCCCCGTTCACAGCAGCCGCCCGTCCAGAGAGCACGTCTCGGGAGGGGCGTGCTGCCAGCCTGCTGCCCGAGGACGGGGTCCGGGGCAGGGTGCTGGTGACCCCTAAGGTCTCTGTGGGTTAAGACGAAGGGGAGGATGTTTTTTCATAAGTGTCACCGCGGTCCTCACGGTGCCTCAGGCGGTGACGTCCCCGCACCATGTGGCAGTAGGGGAGTGGGTTTGCTGCTTCCAGGTGGGATTTACAATGTGAGAGTACAAAAGCACTGGAATAGGAGATCCAGGGGATACCCCGCCCTGCACGCTGTCTGCGGCGGGGGGGCGATCTGAGAGCAGCTTCTTGGCTCAGCCGGAGGTGACGGGCTCAAGGCAGAGGGCTGGGGACATCCATGGCCTCTCTGATACCTGGAAAGCAGCTGCTTGCCTCCGATCTACCCCAGCGCGGGGATCCTGCTTTGGGGGATGCACCAGCCACAGCCATCGGGAAAACTCAGAGAAAAGGAGCCTCTGAGAAGGGGACTCTGGAGGGACCAGGCATTTCTAGAAGACAGAGGAAGGAGAGACTGACTGTCTCTCCTCTCTCGACATGTGTTTAGCAGCCATCAGTTTGAGTGATGTTAACCAGAGCGTGTTTTGGAAGCATCCATGGTTTGGAAGTTCAGTCAGTCCCTCCCTCTCCTCTGCTTTCTCTATTAAAAACCAGTGGGGCAAGTGGTGAATGCTCGGGGGTCTTGGGCAGACGGAGACAGAGAGGGGGTCTTGGTGAAAGCAATCAGGAAGGGCTCCGGCACCCCTGGCGTGAGCGCAGAGGGTGCTCGGGCCAGCCCAAGCCACAGCTCGCCATGAAGAAGAGTCAGACGGAGAATTCGGGACTGAGGCTGGGAGGAGGGTGAGAGCGGAGGGGAATTCCTCTCGTGCTTCTGGGCTAAGGTAGTGCTCTGCTCCCACTGTCTGGTTTGTGTTCAGGGCACGGCGGCAGCCCCAGGTCCCTCGGGTGCAAGAAATGAGTAGTAGTTGCTCACGGTCATCCCGGCATTATTCATGGCTGCCTGGAAATACCCACAGGTTTCGTCCACGTTAACCCTTCAAGTGTGTGTGGGGGGGAGAATGGCTTTCTTCCCAGAAGAAAGGAGGTGGCCAGCCCAGGGACACCAGGGAGCAAGGGTGACCAACAGTCCGTTGCTGTCAGTCTGTCCACCTCCCCTCCCATTGCTCTAGGCAGTATCCGTCCATCTGTCTGGCTGTATTAAGAGCTGGAGGTGGAAGTCAGAAGTGGTTTGCTTTTGTGGAAGAGCGCTCCATAATTTTTAAGCCTGATGTCAAAGGCTAGGCTGAGCTCCCCTTTACCTCATCCATAGTTCTTTAATTAAAACCAATAGGATTTTGGTGTTGTGCTGGAACTGCTCGATGGGGAGGCGGGATGAGAGGCGTCTCCTTCCCCGCTGCGTAGGGTGGGCAGCGCCCCGGGGGCCCACCAGCCCAGGTCTGGGTTTTTGGATGGTGAGAGAAAGGGGACTTGCTGCAAAGGCCACATATTTCCCTCGTTCCCATGGTAACCAGCCCATTAAGGAGATGTAGATTAAACCTCCCCAGCTGGTGTGTGTTCATCGGGCAGCCACGGCCCCCTCCTCCTCCTCCTCTGGACGTGCCCGCTGGGAGCTGGAAGCTTTTCGCAGCAGCCGGAGCAGGTGGTTGTGATTTCGGCAGGAATCCGGCACGCAGGCGGTACCGCCTGGTAGCAGGGCCAGCGCAGGCGACGTCGGGAATGCGACGGGTGAAGCGAGCGGAGGTTTGAAACACCCCCCCCCACCCCCCCCAGGTC
>NW_008794432.1:172545-187565 GCF_000699145.1 Aptenodytes forsteri | reverse complement strand
GGAGGGTGAGGGCACCCCCCCCCCACCCCCCCCAGGTCAGCCTGAGCTGCTTCTTCCAGCGAGCAGCATTAAGGGGTCTGCTCCAGGCTTTGAGCAGGCTGTGGAGCTTGGTACCTCCAGTGCGTGTTGAGCCAGGGCTAAGCAGCTGCACTTTTTAGGAGCAGCACTCAAAAAGGAGGTGCTAGCCTGTTGTGGCTCATGTTATACTATGTTTATAGTATTAGTACTATTAGTACTATTAGTATTAGTATACTATTAGTATGAGCGTAGCATATAGAGGGGTGGTTGCCCCTCATCAAATCCTAGCCACAGGAACCATATTCCTTTCCAGCTGAAGACCCGCCTAAAGCAAAGCTTGCAGCTTCAAGGGAGGTATGGACCTTCTCTGAACTCTCATCCCTGCGCAGCAGGAGGGGTTGCTGCGTGGGCTTAGGCAAGGTGTTGGGTTCATGTCAGGCAGTGCCTGCCTGTGCCGATCAGCCCTGTGAGCGCCCGAGAGCAGCGTCAGTGCAAGGCAGGAGGGACAGCATCAGAGGCTGTCTCTTTTGCCCCAACACAACCCTCCTTCCCCTCCCATGCGCCTGCTGTGCCTCAGGATTATTTTGTTAGCTGTATGTGTGAGTAGAGGTGGCCTTCACAGCCTGCGGTGAGGTGGGACTGTTCACGACGCAGTCGCTATTCATGTGTGGTGGGACATGGAGGTGAGCTGTCCCCCCAGCCCTTCCCACCCCCCGGTGGGGTGGTTCGTGTGCATCCGCACCCCGGGATGTGGCCGTGTACCATGTCCTATGGACCCCCTCGTTGCCTCTGCTTAGAATCATAGAATCATTAAGGTTGGAAAAGACCTCTAAGGTCATCGAGTCCAACTGTCAACCCAACACCCCCATGCCCACTAAACCATGTCCCTAAGTGCCTCATCTACACGTCTTTTAAATACTTCCAGGGATGGGGACTCCACCACTTCCCTGGGCAGCCTGTTCCAATGTTGAACCACTGCTTCTGGGTTTGTGGCTCGTCCTTCCCCCCACAAACCTCTCGTGAACCTCTCGTGGTGTGCACGGGGCTCTGGTCTAACGCCTGCTGCCTTTTCCACAGCCCGATGCTCACGTACCGCGTAGATGCTGACAAGGGGTTCAACTTCTCAGTGGGTGACGACGCCTTTGTGTGCCAAAAGAAGAATCACTTCCAGGTCACGGTCTACATCGGCATGCTTGGAGATCCCAAGTATGTGAAGACCCCCGAGGGCCTGAAACCCTTAGAGTGCTTCTACCTGAAGCTGCACGGAGTGAAGGCAAGCGGGAGCTAAGGGCCAGTAGTGAATCCAGCAGGGAGAAGGGGTGCTTGGCAGATGGCTGGGATCAGGCAACACCACGTCTTCGTGTGCTAAGTTGTAGGGGAGCGTGTAGGAAAGTGCTGAAGGCCAGAACAAGGCAGATCTTGAAATGCGAGTCCTAAGATGGACTCCACAGGAGGGCTGAGCAGACAGATGGCCTGTGCAGAGGCTGGGGAGAAGGAGGTGGGAAGGGGAAGGTCTCAGCTTTCCGCTCTTTGTCACATGCCCAAATCTTTCTCTCCAGCTAGAGGCCTTGAACCAGTCGATCAACATAGAGCAGTCACAGTCTGACCGCAGCAAACGGCCCTTCAACCCTGTCACGTGAGTATTGCCCAGGATATGTTCCTGTGGGGGAATTGCTACCAGGGAATAAGCAATAGCAGGAGAGGGTGGGGAAAGGGGCTGAGTCGGAGGCCTTGGGATGGTACTGTGGGTATCCCACTTTCCAGTTTTCTCCTCTGTTTCCCACAGCAAAGTTTTCCTCTCTTTACATTCCCCACTCTGCTCTGTGCCCAGTTCGTAGACCTGCCTTGGTGGAGCAGGCCAGGAGACGGCCATTCCCCAGAGAACCTCCTCTCCAGCGGTGTCCTCACTCACTCCTCTGTTTTCCTTTCCTCAGGGTCAACCTGCCTCCAGAGCAGGTCACCAAGGTCACCGTGGGGCGGCTGCACTTCAGCGAGACCACAGCCAACAACATGCGGAAGAAAGGCAAACCCAACCCAGACCAGAGGTGAGGAGCCACAGATGCCTTCTCCAAGCCGTTCTGAGCACTCAAGGCCTGTGGATGTGCCAGTCCCCGGGTTGGGGAGTGTGGCTGGAGGGAGGGGGACACGGGGGACAGGTCCTGAATTGCCCGTCCTTGTCTGTGCGGAGGAAAGGAGGTGTCTGCTGTGGCCACAAGAAGTGTCTCCCCGACTCTGTGAGGGGTTGGGGACAGTGCCTGTGCTCCACAGCACAAGGAGAGGGGACGTGCCGAGCCCCCCGTGACAGCTTGGTGCCTCGGCCTCCAGAGGGGAAGCAGACTCGGCAGTTCCCAGTGCGGGATGGCACCCTGACCTCTCTCCCCTCTTGGCAGGTATTTCATGCTCGTGGTAGCCTTGCAGGCACACGCGCAGAACCAGAACTACACGCTGGCAGCCCACATCTCTGAGCGCATCATCGTCAGAGTAAGTCCCTCTCTCCTCCCTTAGCCTCGATGGGTGCCCCGCAGCCCTTTGCTGGATGTCCTGGGTGATCCTCCTACCTTCCTCTGGCTTTTCAGTGCTTTCTCCACCCAGCCTTTGCCTACCTTCTCCAAACCGTCACTGCCTTGCTTGTAGCTATACCTATCCGTACCTGGGTTCTGGCTCCAGCCTTTCCACGAACTGCTTAGTCAGAGCAGCCTCAAAGCATGCAAGAACCTGTTGCAAGACAGGGAAGGCATCCCATTCTCCCAAGGCTGGACCAGCGTCTGGGGTAGAGCTGTTGGGAGTGGGGGAACAGTGTCGTTGGGACTCTCCACCAGGGACAAGGCCTACAGGTGCAGGAAGACTGGGTACCTTCCCAGGGCGGCACCTTTTGCACGTGCTGAGGTGGCAGCGCTCAAATGGGAATGCAGAGGAGCAGGAAGAGATAGGCACCATCCCCAGAGTCTCCCGGGGCCCTGCTAGAGCACTCAGCTGTGGGACATGGAGGCAGGGTGTAGAACACAAACAGAGGGACCTCAGAGTCTGCAGACAAGTAAGTCCACAATGAATTATGCGGCCTCCAGTGTGCCCAGCGCAGAACTGCAGGGAATTGCAGGCAGCCTGGACTGCCCCGTCTCAACCTGCGAGTGGGACACAGAACCACGGCAGCAGGGCAGAACCCCAGGATTTGGGACCCGGGAGCAACAGCCACATCACTTGGTCTCCTGCTGTCCTGCGTGATTCTGGTTGGGGTTGTTGGAACAGCTCTGGTAGCCGTGATAACAGGCAGCTCAGGAAAGCGAGGATATTCCTTTAGGGAGAGGAGCAGAACAGGCGTAGCCTTGGTTCCTGCAGAGAGAGGCTTAGACAGGGCCAGCAGATGAATGCCAAAGCTGCCTCTGCTGTAAGGGCAGGCTGGGACCCGTTCCCAGGGCTGGCAGTGGATCCCTGCCCCTGCCACTTTGCCTTGTGCTGCTCCAAAGCTCTGTCTCGCACCTCCATGGCCTTGCTTGTCCCCTGCTGGCTCTGCCCTGCCTGTCTATCCAACTCCCTGCCGTCCCTCCTGTGAGGCTGGGGCTGCCACAGCTCAGCCTCGAGGTCTTCCTAGGGCTGTAATTCAATGTGCTGTGGGCTGGAGAAGGCACCCGTGCCAGGATCTCGTGACCTGGACTGTTCATCCCAAAAGCCCCTTCCCACTTCTCAGGGTACCTGGATGAATATGCTCCAGTTTCAGCTGAGATCTTCCCTCTCCCCGTTTCCCTTCTGTGGAGTAAGGACACTGCTGTGCCATCAGGGTCCTTCTGCTTACGCCAAGCTTTGTTTCGCAGCTGTTTCCCACCCACGCTGCTGCAGTAGGGTGCCTGGCACTGTCCAGGCCACCAGAGCAGCCTGGGGC
This sequence comes from Aptenodytes forsteri, assembly GCF_000699145.1. Taxonomy (NCBI): domain Eukaryota; kingdom Metazoa; phylum Chordata; class Aves; order Sphenisciformes; family Spheniscidae; genus Aptenodytes; species Aptenodytes forsteri. The sequence continues at coordinate 183,670 of NW_008794432.1, read as the reverse complement.
TCTCTGACGTCCATCTGTTGCCCATGGCCTCTCCTGCTATACAGTCCTTCTGCAACGTGCGTAGAGGGATGGGTCTGTGGGGCTCTCCTGGCAGCCTCGCTCTGTCCACATCTCAGAGTGCCTCTGCCCAGCAGCCCTGCAGCATTTCTCTCCCTGGTTTTGCTACTGCTGCTTTTCAGTCCCCACTTTCCTGTCTCTCCACAGGCCTCTAACCCCGGCCAGTTTGAGAGTGACAGCGATGTGCTCTGGCAGCGGGCACAGCTCCCTGATACTGTTTTTCACCACGGCCGGGTTGGCATCAACACAGACCGCCCCGATGAAGCCCTCGTGGTCCATGGCAACGTGAAGGTCATGGGTTCGCTGATGCACCCTTCAGACGTCCGAGTGAAGGAGGACATCCAGGAGGTGAGAGCCAGGCAAACCAGGCTAAGTTTGCGGTGGTCAGGGGTCTGAGGAGGCACCGCAGAAAGTGTGAGTGTCCTTGTGAGCCTGTTTCAGCTGCTGATTTTGACATAGTCCTTATGGGCAGCCTGAGCTCCTGACCAGATGGGAAGTGCCTTAGAAGTCTGGCTGTCCCTGGCTGTCCCAAGCACAGCCTGTCCAGCGTTTCTTAGGGAACATCGACTCTTCCGCTGTTAGCCAGAACTAGCAAATGCAGAAGTTACAAACCTGGAAACATCAGATAGCACACTGGGGCTTGCCAGAGCGTGGGTGAGAGGCTCAGCTCTGCTCTGAAGTTGTCTCAGCTGGATGTGCCTGTCCAGAAAAGCTGGGTACAATCATGTCTCGTATTTATGAGAACTGCCTCTGCCCTGCGCCTGGTTGTGCAACGGGACTCAGTCTCCTCCTGGCTTCGCTACCCAAGGAACTTGTCCAGTGACAAGAACTGGAGATTAACCCCAGTGCAAATGCTGTTTGTCCTAATAGCTGGTCTGAGCAGGGTTCAGGGCTGTCTCGTGAAGGGCTGTCTCACAAAGGTATTACCATGAGCCATGGTGGGTTTTGCTGCTTGGAGTCAGTCATGGGAACTTAAGAAGCAACACCCCGCTTAGGAGTTGCATGTGTCTGTTTCGTCCCAGGTGGACACCACAGAGCAGCTGAAGAGGATCTCCCGTATGCGGCTAGTACACTACAACTACAAGCCCGAGTTTGCAGCCACGGTGGGCATTGACAACACCTCTGAGACGGGTACGGGCCCTGCGTCACACCGCGGTGAACTGCTGGCATCTCCAGCACTGGACCTTGCGTTCTGCAACCTACAGCGGCATTTTGTCTGTGGCGTCAAGCGGCACTGCCCTGCCTTCCCTGGCGGCTGTACCCAGCTCTGCCCTGGGGCAGCCCCCCAGGCGTGGGGTAGGAGAGAGGGGGCTTCTCACCACCTGAAGTTTAGGCATCTAATGAAATTCCCTCGTGGGTGAGCGGGAGAGAAGATGGCACTTCCCACAGGTGGCTTATAGGGCTTCTGTGATAAGGCTTCCCCAAGTACCCACCTCCCTTCAGGGGTACAGCTACACACTACAGCGGGGTGATGCAAATACCCCTGTCCACGTAATCTGGGAACCAGCCTTGTCTGAACAGCCTCTGCTCTTCTGTGGCTGAGCCTGTGTGGGCTGCCCAGGCCACGGGGCCTCCAACGAGCTCTGCCTGGCCCTGTACAGGCTGGGGTGAGGGGAGGACAGCCCTTGTGTCATCCCCAGTGAACAGGATTCCTTTCCGCATGGGCCAGAGAAAGAGCTGTGGCAGGAGAAGCCCTGTCCAGACCCCCTTGACCCACTGTGCTGTTTCCACGCAGGCGTCATTGCTCAGGAGGTAAAGGAGATCCTCCCTGAAGCTGTGAAGGACACCGGGGACCTGGTCTTTTCCAATGGGAAGACCCTTGAGAACTTCCTGGTGGTGAACAAGGTTGGTGGCAGCCAGGAGGGGCAGGGAGGCTGGGGAGGCTGTTGAACCTGGCTCAAGGGAGTTGTGGAGCTGGAAATGGAAGAGGGAAACTGCGATGCCTGGGAAATGCTTCTAGGCCAACACCACTCATGAGAGTTTCAGACCTGGCTGGTCTTTCAGATGTCAGGAGCAGCCCTGGGTGGACGGCAGACATCAGCAGGGAGGAACTAGCCTGTGATGCTGGTGAAAGTTGGCAGCATCTCCCTCAGGACGGGCTCCTTGTTGGCAGCCTCCTGTAGGGAGGCTCTTAGTCATAATCTCTCCTTTCTAGATAAGATAAGGTGGTTATGTCAAGATAACTCGGAGCACCTGGCTGCCTGACCTCTCCATAACCTGTGGCAGCCTGTTTGCTGCTCTGGGCATCGAGGGGGCAGCCTCCCATAGCACACACCGAGGGGACAGCCTCCCAAAGCTGCCAGCTCTCTCCTGCGTCACTCTGTCCAGAGTAGGAATGGCCAGGACTGACCTTAGTGCCTTGTTTCTCCTTTGTGGAAGCCTAGATCCCTGTAGTTACATCACCAGCTAGCAGTGGCTGTGAGCGTGACCTTTTCTGTCCCATCTGCACGTGGCCGGGCCATTGCTGCCCTTTGTTTCTGTGTACAGCCCTGCTCCACGGGCCGCAGCTCAGCATCAGCCCTCCAACAGGAGCTGGTGCGCGCTGCAGAACAGCCTGTCACAGCAAACTGCGTGGTCTGCTCTAGCTGAGCTCTCCAAAGAGGCATCTACCTGCTGCTACAAATTATCCGTGGTGTCCAAGATCCTCTGAGCGTGGTGCTGGACCGGCACACCAGTGAGATGTTTTGCCTCAGGGAGCTCTGTATGGGGAAGTGGAGTGGCAGAGCCCGAGGGTGGATAAGGGGCAGGGGTGATAGCACGCTGCCGGCAGCAGTACGTGGGATGTGGCTGCAGTTGTGCTGGAGGGAGATGCTTGTGGTGGAACGCCCTGCCTTTACCAGAGGGGCTGCAGGAGGAAGGTGGCTCTCCAGAGGCTTCTGGATTTGGGCTCTCCATTGGTCTGGATCAAGTGTCTGTTGGATAGCGCTGCAGAATAACTCCAGCAGCTTGCACTGTAGAGCAAGAGACAGAGGGCTGGGGAGGGGCGGAGACGGGGTAGATGGGGAGCATTGCTCATGTGATTTGACCAAGGGCTCCTGATGAAGATGGGGACTTTGTGTCTGTCCTCTGTGACTGAGGAGGACTCTCTGGATTAGCACCAGCAGGAGACCTCAGGGATCCTGCGCCAACATTTACTGTTTTGGTTGGGTTTGAAGAGGATATCTCTTGTTCTTGCATCCAGGGGCTGTAGAGATCTAGATGTGCCGTGTTGGATGATTCCCTACCCCCAGAGCTGGGTGTTGTGTAGTCTTTCCTCTGGGGCAGGGCATGGGAGAGCAGTCAGGGCGGCCAGATCCATGGGAGCAGGACTGCCTCCACGTGCCAGGCCACTCAGACTGCTGACCCGATCCCTGGCAGGAGCGCATCTTCATGGAGAACGTGGGAGCCGTGAAGGAGCTGTGCAAACTGACGGACAACCTGGAGACTCGCATCGATGAGCTGGAGAGGTGGAGTCACAAGCTGGCCAAGCTCAAGCGGCTGGACAGTATGAAGTCAACCGTGAGCTCTGGGGCATTCAGGTACGGGCGTGCTGAGGGCACGGGAGCCAGAAGGGATGTCTCATTTTGAGCCCAGGCAGCCCTGAGTGACAGCTCGGTTTAGGAAAGGGGAGATGGGAAGGAGCGGTGGGGTGTTGGCAGTTGTCATTTGGCCTGGGGTAGATTCAAGGAGCTGAGATTGGTGAGACAGGTCTGGCATACACGTGCCAATCTCCTGCTTTCAGACCAGCCCAAAAAACCCCAGTATGAAATTGCCTCCGTGTTTCCCTGGAGGACATGAGTGGCTTTCTCAGGGCAAAGAGTTTCTCATGCTTCCAAAATTGTCATACTGACCCTGGCCAGCTTATGCAGGTTTGGGGGCAGAATTCAGGCGCTCTGGGCAACGGGCCAGCGCTGCACCTACCCCCCGAGCAGATGAAGTGACAAGGGTTTGTGACTGTCCTGCCACACAGAGATTTCTCCCCTACCAGAGAATCACATTTTTTCCTGGGAATCGCTCCGAGTGCTGTCCCTGCACAGCTCGGCTCCATTCCTCTTTTCTCCTTGCAGCCAAACTGGAAGCCAGTTCAGCCGTGCGGGAAGCGTGCCCCACAAAAAGAGACCCCACAAAGTAGCCAGCAAGGTAAGGGCCCGCTCCCAAAGGAGCGACGCTGTGCAGGGGAAGGTGGCCTAAGAAAGGTTGTCTGCATGGTCCTTGTGTGTTTTCTTACGCATGCTGCAGAGGGAGAGACCCTGTCTGCTCCCGTTTCCATGATCTCTCCTTCCTTTTTGTCCGTGCCTAATGAAGACATTATGTGGCTTCTGTGCTGAGGTGGTTCAGGGCTTGCAGGGGAGCTTGGGATGGGCTGGGTGGGATGTGAGCGAGGACCGGAGCAGTAAGGAGTCCTGAGCTGATCTTGGGGTTTTTCTCTTGCAGTCGCCGTCAGTTGTCCCCGAACAGGCCTGCATCAGCCAGCGCTTCCTGCAGGGCACCATCATTGCCCTGGTCATCATCATGGCATTCAGGTGAGACCGCGCACCCGGGCTGCCACTTCTCCGCTGTCTCTCGCCAGCTCATCGGTTTGGCCCGCGCCATCCGTGGGGCGTGCAGCGAGGGGCTGCGGACCTACGGCTTCTTTCATGGGCTGAAATCCCTTGGAAGCAGATCAGTACCGTGACATTGCCCCATGCCCGTCCTCAGCCTGTACCTCTCTCTTTCTTTCCAGTGTGGTGTCCATGTCCACGCTCTACGTGCTGAGCTTGCGCAGTGAAGAGGACCTTGTGGATATCGACGGGTAGGTACTTCTGGGCTCTGTGGGAGGGATGTGGTGACCGGGGGAGTCTGAAGCACAAAAAGCAGTCGCTACGGGGTTATTGACCACGGTTCCAGTGAGTCAAGCTGTAAAGCCAACCAAACACGTCCGCACATCCAAGTCTGATGTCAGTTAAATTATCTTGAGCAAGAAGTGAGGAACAGAGAAGGAGAAGAAAAAGAAAATACCCTGTTGTTTGGCTGCTCACATAGCCACTCGTGGCCAGTCTGAATGTTCTTTGGATGTCTCTTCAGCTGGACTAAAACAGCATCGTCCCACTGATTGCAGCGGGGCTGGACCAGTCTGTACTAGGCAAGAGTTTTCTTCTGCAAACAGTGTCCTTAGTGTGGAGAGAGCATTGAGGGAACGGCCCCAGCCTGGCAAGCCTGCTCATGGGCAGCCTGCGCCGGGCATTCAGTTTTGGCACACTTCACTCCTTTGGGAGCTCGCGTTACCAGATAATGAGTCTCTTTTTCTCTCTCTCTTCTCCCTGTCCTATTTCTCTCCCTCCTGTTCTGGTTACATCTCTCATCCTACCCATTTTCTTTCCACTTTGTCTTTAATTTTCCCATTCTTGTCTTTTCATTTCCATTATCTTCCATTTCCATTATCTTCCATATCCTCTCATCGCCCCCGTCCTCCTCATCTTCTACCAACCTGCCTTTTCTTCCCGTCTCCCTTCACTGTCCTGTAGCTCTTTTGCTGTGCCCACTGCCTGTCTCCTGGCCCTCTTTCGGCACAGGGGTCCTGGGGTCCCGGTCGCTCTATGTCCACGGTATGTTACTGTTTCATTATACTGTTATTTAATTGCTGCATCCCTTCTCTCAGTTCCTTTTCTTTCTTCCATCTGCACCGCAGAAGACCAAGAATCTTAAGCAAAATTGAAAGCAAAGAAAGGGAAATGAATATACTTCAGCAAGTGGGACTCCGGGAGGAAGGAATATGGACCCCGTCAGGAAGGGGAAATTAGGATTAGGAGATTGAAGAACCAATTGATCAAAGGCTAAATAAAGAAATTACATACGACAGGTAGGGCAGGAGCAGACAGTTTAAAAGAGCGGAGGGAGTATGTAAAAAGGATGACGACTTTGAGGAATTAGCCAAAAAGCTGTTCCTACCCTCTCTTCATATGTGAGTAGCTTTATTGTGGAGGGTCACTCTCAAGTACAGGACAGCTTACTGTGCAAAAGGAGGACATAAAAAAAACCCTAAATTATTTCTTTTTATGAGCCATCACCGCTGGGAATGTTTGGAAAGGTACTGACGCAGGGAAAGCTGGCTGAGTTACTCATTAGGTACAGACCTGTAAAGCACCCCAGTTAATGGGATCTGCAGGGCTGCTGCAAAATACTTCCCTTAAAAGTAAAACAGGCCCTACCTGTCTGTCAGCACCCTTTGAACAAAGCGCTGCATAAAGAGCGGTGCAAGGCACAACTCATTTGTTCTTTTAAGAACGCCACAGCAGAGTGTTTCTCAGGAGGCTATTAAAAAAGTAATTGCTTGTGGGATGCAAGATAAAGCCACGCATGGAAAGTGTTGACGAGGCAGTGGAGGAACATGAGGGACAGGGGTAGGTTTTTGGCTGGGATGAAGGTCAGCTCCAGAGGCTGGTGCCCACGTTCCCTCCAGGAGACCGGCGTTGCGTCTCCTTTCACCAGAAACAGAAATACGCGTAATAAGACAAGTCTTGCAGGTGACTAAGTGGTATTTTGATTTCTCTAAATGAGTGAAAGCTCCGTTTATCTTTGAGAAACCTTGAGCAATGCTAAGGGGACAGGCAAGACGTGGGTACAGGACAGGCAAAACGTGGGACAGATAAAACGGAACTGCTCCTGTGCCTGGGCAGGGTCTGGACAGGTAAGATCTTGAACATCTTTGTTAGGAGCCCAGTAAAAATTTCTGCTCAGTGGGCAGCTACAGCGCGTGAAGGCAAGAGCCTTGGTTTATCCCATATCTCTGTAGGCGGTAGCTGGTGCCCAGAAGTGGTGTTGCTCTGGGCTCCTTGTGCAGCCGTGGGAGAAAAACAGCACGAGGCAGCGGTTCCTCCCCTTTCACATCTGCCTTACCCTCGGGAGATGCCTGTGGTGTCCTCAGCTCAGGTCTTGGTAGCTTCAGTGGAAACACCTGAAATTACGTGGGATGAATCTGGGTGGGATTGTGTGTATTTCTAAAAAACAAGATGAGGAACAGTCTGGCTCCGAGAGATAAGGGGCACCTCCCTTAGGCAATGGTGAGTGCTTGGAGCCCGTTACGGCCTAACGTGTTGAGACCCGAGCACATAAATCCACCCCGGCGATCACTGTTGGAAATCAAGTCCACTGAGTACACCCTGTTCCACAGTGAGCATTGAGGGAGCATAGCTGGTGTCCTCTGAAGCACCTGGGACTTGTCCCTGCCAGATGTGGGACTGCTACACGATCTGCTGTGGCGTTTCCTAGCTCTCCTGGCTGTCTTCACGGCTTCCGTGCCTCCCTCCTGCCTTTCCTTTCCCAGATCACTCCAGTCTGTGCTCCTCCTCACCCTTGCGCGCTCTACGTCTGCTCTTGCTCCATGTACCTGGTCACATCGCCCCACTCACTGCTACAGCCGCTTCTCTCTTCACGTACAAGTGACACCGTTGTCCCCCATGGTAGGGGTTTTCACTATATTTTCCTGCATTTTAGGTCAAGCCAAAACTTTGATAAAACGCAGATGGTGCGATCCACAGCTGCGTCGGACGGAGCCAGTGGCAGGACCCCCACGCACCATGGTAGGTCGCGGCGGGGCAGAGGGCCTGGCAGACGCACACGATGATGGGTTGCGGTGCAGGGTGAAGTACGTGGCTGCTCCTCCGCGCCAGGGGCTTGCTGGCGCTGTGCTGTCTTCACGCTGGGAGGTCCTGGGGCTCTGGTTTTGTGGGAGGGATGCCGGGGGCGCTTGGTGCTGCTCCTGTTAGATGCCTCTCCCCTTGACTTACTCCACGTGTCCCTGCTGTTTGCCCTGCAGTCACAGAGGACACGCGTGACTTAGTCGCTGGCTTACCTGGTCACAGCGTGCTAGCCTGCTTCAGCCCACCGTGTTTCTCCATGTGCTGCTCTGCTGCTCCCACCAATGTCTCCTCTGTTGCCCTCTCTGAGACCAGCCCCACTCATGCCACTAACCGGACAGGTAAGTACCAGCCCAGGCACCCAGGAGGTGCTGGAACAAGGCCGAGGTGTGTCTGTCCCACCATTGCATCACCTCGTAGCCCCAGCCCCCTCTCACCTCCTGTCCTACCCCTGCCCGTTATGAAAAGGACGTGCAGCCTGCCCTTCAAAATGTGCCCGCTTTCCTCCACACCCGCTGCCTGGGTTGAGACCTGCTCCAGAGGGCAGCTGCGGGGCAAAGCGGGACTGCCAGGCTGAACAGCTTTCGCTGCCCGTGTGGCACGGCGTGGTTCAGACATCCGCGATCATAGAATCATCGAATCATTGAGGTTGGAAAAGACCTCTAAGATCATCGAGTCCAACCGTCGACCCAACACCCCCATGCCCACTAAACCATGTCCCTGAGCGCCTCATCTACCCGTCTTTTAAATACTTCCAGGGATGGGGACTCAACCCCTTCCCTGGGCAGCCTGTTCCAATGTTTAACCACTCTTTCAGTAAAGAAATTTTTCCTCACGTCCAATCTAACCCTCCCCTGGCGCAACTTGAGGCCATTTCATGCTGCCAGGGGTAAGTGGGAGCTGGAAGGTCTTTGGAGCTGCCTGCTTTGCCAGCACAAGGTCATGAGAGGCTATGCCAGGCTGGCCAGCATGCCCGAGCAGCCGTACCTTGCAGTCTGAACTCAGTGTTCTTCTTGCTTTGAGCAGGGTTTTGACAGGCCAGGAGGTGTGCTGCCTCTTTGCTGCCCAAGCAGGGTTTTTGCAAGCTCACTTGCTCCATCACCGGTCACTGTTGCAGGAGGAACAGCACCTCAGGCAGTCACTGCAGAGCCGTAACACCCCTGGAGTCATGCCTTAACCCTGCCTTAAACACCGTGCCCTACCTGAGCAGGGGGCAGTGCCCCCGCTTTGTCCCCACAGACTGCTCTAGCTTCCCTTTGCTGCGAGGATCCCACCGGCCCCTTCAGGCACAGAGGCTGGGAAGGCTCAGCTGCTCGCAGTGGGGTGATACGGGAGGTGACATGGGGACAGGACGAACCCAGAGCTGGTGGCTGTTCTCTCTGCACTGGTCCCGGAGGTCGGGAGTGCTGCCAGCCTCTCTCTGCCTCTCAGCACCACCTTTCTCTCCCTTCTCTTTGCAGACCAAAGTCAGACCTCACTCCTGCCAGTGACAAATATCAAAGCCAAATCCAGGGGCATCACCGGGAAAGCGACCTCCTACACCAAGTGGCCAAAGACGCCTGACAGGTCTCAGAGCTTCGGCAGCCCCAATGCCAGCCCCTCCTCCCCCTTCACCCACATCCAGGGCAAATCCAAGTACATCTCCAACCTCTCGCTCTCCCGCAGCAACTCCCCGCTGGGGCAGGCCCGGCAGCAGCGCAGCATCAAGCAGCCGGTGAGCGAGTGGCCCCGCACGGAGGATCCCGGCACGGATGGTAGGTGGACCCTATCTTCTTCCCTCCCTGCAGCGGCACCGTGGTCCTGGGTTCTCTCCTGGGGGTATCCTCAACCAACTGGGTCTCATCTGTCCTGCACAGCTCTCACTGTGTCCCCATCCTGCGGCTTGTTTGCCCCCAGCTCTCCCAGTGCAGCCAGATTCAACCTCCAGCCCTGCCCTTCCTACCCCATGCTGCCCTACGCTTTCTGGCCGTATTAGCCAGTTGCTAGTTCCCTTCTGAGGCTGCTGTACCAGCATCTCCGTTCTTACCCCCATCTCGGCTTGCTCAGCCATTTCTAAATCAGATCTAGAGGAAGAAATGCACAGATTCAGTCACGCTGGCAGCAGAGAGAAAGGAGTGTCGATGACCAGCCTTTGGCATAGTCTGGGGCACCCCTTCCCCTGGCTCTCCGTGGCTGGACATGGTGTTAGCGCAGTCTTGCAGCAATCTGAGCCCCTCTCTGATGACAGGGTGATGAGGAAAGGCGGTCTCAGTGCCAGGCGTCCCTCCCAGCCCTTCTCGCTCGGGCTACCCCAGCTGCCGTCCCTTTGCTGTCCCTAAATAGCCCGTTCTCCCACCCGCAGGGCCAAGCCCAGTGCTGCACTCTGTCCGGATCGTGGAGATCAACATGGCCATCCAGTCGCAGTACTGCGCAGCCGCCGACGCATGCAGGTGAGCGAGGCAAGGCCGGCTGCCAGCACTTTGGTGGCAGCAGCACGGTGGGAGCTCCAGGGGAAGCAGCAGATGGGCAGCTCCTGGAGCCTTGGGTCGTTTTCTACCATCACCCCAAGGCAGCCCGTGCTGCTCCTTGGACAGAGGAGCTGGGGCTCCGAGTCCTTCCCTCAGAGCGCGGGAAGATTGCGTTTGATGATGAGCTTGTCCTTGGGAACCAGCCTGGGAAGCCCTCCCCCTCCGAAGTCTCAGCCCAACAGAGACTTTGGGTCCTGTCCTGGCCATCTCAGAGCCGCCTGAAATGCTGTGGTGAGGTCTAATGCTCTCTCTGTGTCCCCAGGACTGGAAACTTCACCTACCGCATCCCTGTCAACCAGCTCACAGCAGTGAACACCAACCTGACCCTGGAGATGAAGTGAGTGGACAGGGCTCATCTCTTGGGTGTTTCGGTACCCCTGAAGTCAGCTGGATGCTGTGCCATGTAGCCATGGTGTCTCCTGCCTGAGCTGGGGAGGGGACAGCAGGGTCTTACTGTGTCTTGTCTCCTCAGCTCCTCCTCTGCTGTGTCCGTCTCCCTTTGTGGCCTTGTCTCCAGCGACCCCTGCCAGGATGCTGCGAGCACGAACAGCTCCACCGATGCCACAGACGCACAGGTAGGGAGGGAGGGAGGGAGGGAGGGTACGGCTCACAAAATCCACACGCGTTCTGTCATCCCAGCACAACACCGATCCCTCCAGAAGGGACTACAGCAGGGCAGCACGGGAGTTGCTGGAGGGAATTCATGCTCAAACGTAGCCGTGCTCCGCACTGGCTAACGTCAATGACCCTCAGACATCCCTGCAACCCTAACAGGGAGGTGTCTGTAAACCTGATACGTGGAATCATAGAATCGTTTAGGTTGGAAAAGACACTTAAGGTCATGGAGTCCAACCGTTAACCTAACGCTGTCAAGTCCACCACTACACCATGTCCCGCAGCACCACATCTACAGGTCTTTTCATTACCTCCAGGGGTGGTGACTCAACCACTTCCCTGGGCAGCCTG
>NW_008794432.1:165619-172483 GCF_000699145.1 Aptenodytes forsteri | reverse complement strand
CCGTTTTCTCTTGTCCTATCACTTGTTACGTGGTCACTCATATGAAATCATCCCATCCCACCCCTCTGCATGAGCACCAGGACTGTGGGGAAAAGACCAGGCTGTGAGCTGCCGTAACGCGTCCTAATGAAATCCCTTCAGGAGGATTTTGCAGGTCTGCATGCGCGGCGCCTGCATCAGACCCTTCTTACCCTCGAGCGCCTCCTTGCCCCTCTCGGTCCAGCTCTGTCGCTGACCTTGGAGAGGTTGCTCCCCCACTCGACAGTACAGGCTTGCGTGGTTCCTTGCCAGTCTGGCCTGGGAGAACGTCCCCTGATGCTCAGCCCCGATCTCATCGTAGCTATTCTGTTTTCTTCCCCAGGAAACAACGCACCGTTGGCCTCTCGTGATGATGTCTTTCCGGGAGTTTGCCTACCACTTCAGAGTAGCACAGCCTGTGAGTACCAGCAGCTGCTTTGTCTTTCCTCTTGTCCAGGGCTGAGCGGAAGGAGAGCAACGGGACCACGGCAGGTTTAGCGGCCACGTTGCGCTGAGAGCCTTCCACAGCCCTCTCCGTCGTGGCTGTTGCCTTCCGCAGTTACATGGGGTAGTGGGGGTATGATTTTTCTCTGCCCCAGCACGTAATTCATGCACAATTTCCCTCTCGGAGCATGCGTCCTACCCCTGTCTGTAAGCTTTTTTTTCTCGCTCTCTCACAGGGCCGAGCCAACTGCAGCACTGCTCCCGAGCAGATGGGACACCTTTTCACTGACTATTATTTTCAGTTTTACTGGCTCTGTGAGTGAGTCCTGGCAGCACCAGTGCCCTCTGGTTGGAGAGAGGAGGGGGACTGGTGACACTGGGGAAGACTCCTGTACACCCTCCTCCACTAGCCCCCAGCCCCACCTTACCCCCGTCTCCTGCCTGGGGCGTGGAGCTGGTTTGGTTGTGGCTGGTGACACAGGCACCGAAGCACAGCACACGCAGAACATAGGACCTAAGCCACAGAAACGCAACCAGCCCTGTGGTATCTCCTGGGCTCACCTCGCACCGACTCCCACCGTCCCACGCCGCCCCAAACGTCTCTCTCCTTCCCTTACGGGGACGCTTGCGTCCGCCGTCACTTCTCCCTCCCCTCGCAACACTGGATTTGAAAGCATTACACTGGACTGAATGTGGACGGGTCTGCCGCGTCCCAGTCCTGTACTGGCCCAGTGGTCCCAGATGTGCCACATCAGTTCTTCACAACACTGGAATTGCTCAACACTGGAGCCCTTTCCAAGAGCAAAACGCTGGAGTTTGGCCTGGAAAGGAAGGCTGTGCCTGGACGTACTGGAAGTCGTACACTGGAGTTGCTGTTCCTTCTAGTTGGCCCAGGGCCATCCCCCGCAGCCCCACTCCACAGACCCCCGGAGACCCCCGGACCCGCGAACGGACTGTCCTCTGTGGACAACAAGAGAAGGTGCAGCTTCAACGTCAGCCCTGTCTGTCCCCCTCCTCACTGTACTCTAACGTTCACCGTATCCAGGTCTGGATGGATAAACTCGAGATGCTGCTGAGGCTGTGCCCAGGCCAAACCACGTGTGGGGACACTTGCCATCAACCCATGGGAGAAAAATTACCGTGAGTCACCTGCATTAAGTGTCGTGGGACCCGGTTTTTTTTCATTTGGCGGCAGCGTGTGGCCTCTCGCAGTGTGTGTGTGGAGCTGCCTGGTCGGCTCTCAAGTCAATGCAGCCACCTCTGCCCAGATGTGCAGAAGAGAGACCACTGGCAAAGCCCGGTGCGCCCTGCGGAGCAAGGCTGAGTTGCTGGGGGCGCGTGATGTGGCTTCGCTGCACGCCCTGGCTATCGGATCTCTGCCAGGCACTGAAGAGGCTGATCCTCTCCCACAAAGCGGGGAATGGCAGCGACTGTGGGCCCTTGCCGTCACTGTTCTCGGAAAGCAGTTATGTTGAGTGTATTTTGGGTGTTCTACTGTTACAAGTTCTTAACTTGCTAAACTACTGAATATTTTTTTTTTTTTTTTAAGCCGTATAAAAATGGGTCTCTTAATTCTGTCCCTATTGAGCTACGTGTGTCTCGCATAGGAAACCAAAGGGGGCCACTGCTAAGCTCCACATTAAAGCTTGACTGCCACAGCGGTGCTGGGACACGTCAGACTGACCGACCAGCGCGCGCGCGTCCTCCTCCCCGTCCTGCTCCAGCGCCTCTTGCTAAAAAGGAGACATCTGCGTTCCTGGAGGCTGAGCCGCCGCCAGGTTCTTATGTCCGAGCTGCGTTTCTCTAAGGAACGGGGCCCCCGCCGCGGGGGAAGGGCGGCGAGGGGGAAACGCCACTCGCCAGTCCCGAAGCACGCTCTAAAGCTGGCTTCAGGGAAGAGCGCGCCTTGCCCCTTGCAGCCCCGTCACCGGGCGTAGTCAACTCGAACCAAACTGGTTTTGGGAAACTGCATCGGGCTCTGGCTGCTGCGTTTTGTTGCCTTCAGTGGAGACAGATGCAGCAATCCCTTTGCCAGCTGCAGGCCCTGTTGTTACCAGCGCTGAGGAGCGCGTGGCTGGCTCTGCTGCTCCGGAGAAACAAGCTGCAAAGACGTTTTTTTATCCAGCTTAGAGAGATGGTTCCTGCGCACGTCTCGTGGGACCCTACGCGGCCTTCCCTCCCCAGGCTGGGGGAGCAGTTTTATCTCCTGTCACCCATCTCAGAACTTCTTTCTGAGCTTGTCCCAGCAAAGCAGCCGTAGCCCTGCAGTTCCTCGTGACATCGCTGGGAGTTGGCGTCTCTGCCGCCAAAGGACCTGGCTCTTCATTTGTAGGGCGGTTTCAAGGGCAGGTCTTCATTCCCACTGCGTGCCCACAGGCAGCAAACACTTAACTATACATTGGTGAAGCTCCCCAGTTACTAAAATGCACTGAAGCCTGGGCAGGCAGGAACCAGTGGGTGAGCAGGTCACCGTATCCAGGGTAAGCAGCCAAGCAGGAGCGAAGCTAGGGGCCTCACCCGGCTTTGGGGAGCTCAGCGGGAAAGCAAGAGGTCCCAAGGCTTGGGAGTACCTACGCACAAGCAGGTCAGCTCCATGCTCAGCAGGATTCTCTGTTTCTCCCTGCAACTGGGAAGGAAACCCTCCGATGTAGCTCTCTGGAGAGGCGGCTCAGTGCTCTTCCCTCCACCCGCCCCGAGCTTTTTTGCTTGGCCTTAAACTGGGAAGTTACTTTCTTGGCAGCTTTTATTCTCCACTTGGCAATCAGTGGCCCAGTCTGGCACGTCCTTATTCAGGTGAGCGATGCCACGTGCTCTTCGACGTCTGCTCAGCTGAGAGGTAGCCTTCTCAGACCCGCTGTTTTCCCTTGTACTGTCGAGCTGGGCTAAACGCCTGTGCGTTCCTTTAGCCCCTGAAGAGGTAACGGGTGGTGTTGCGAGGGCCAGAGCTGAAAGCGCTGCCTGCAGTCACCACCACCACCAGTCCAGCCCCTCGCTGGTGGTCCTGGCTGAGGTCAGCCGAGACCCAAGAGTACATCTCGCCCCGCCGCGAGAAATTTCGCGGGGAAAGCCTCTCCTGGAGGGGAGAAATCAATCAACCGCTAGAAACGCGCTAGCAGCGGTGGCCCAAGAGGAGATGGAGTCTCTCGGGTGTCCCTGCGATGCTTAGCCATGGGGTTTATGAGGGCCCCTGGCAAACCAAGTGCCTAAGGGCTACGGGAACATCTCTAGTGCCTTTTTCTGCTAACAGGACTGCACGAGGGAACAGTGGTTTCCCACACGTCCGTAAAATGCTGCGTGCCTCAAAAACAGTGGCCAATTAGCTTAAGAACTGAGATGAGCCAACACCTAAAGCGCGAAGGCCGGCCCTACCCACGTACAGCTGTTTCACAGCAGAGCAGCACCGGGCTGGCAGCAATCCCTGGTGTCAGAAGAGGAGAGGGACTCAGAACGCAGTTTTTAGCGTCTTACATTGCCATAGTATCTTTTGTCTTAAAAGTTTATCACAAAGCGTACGCCAGTTCCACCAGCCGCTGCACAGCAAGGCAGAAACGAGCTCAGAAGGGTTTTTGTAATTATTAAAGGGTCCCAGGATTGCTTCCAAGCCTGCGGAAACAGCTGTTCACATAGACTCCCCCCCCCCAAAAAAGGTGTCTCTGCCCTAACTGAAGCTGTGTCCCCCATCCCCAATCAGTAACAAGAGAGTTAACAATCAGGCCTTTCCCTGCATGAGACGGAGGGAGCTCTGAGCCGATGTCTCCAGCCGTACAGCCTGGGGGAAAACCCTCTCTTTCCGCTGGAAACGAGACGCTTCATCTCTCTAGACATTCTTGGCAGGAAGGAAGACAAGTGTGGAAACGAGGCCACTTGCCAAAGTCTGGCTGTTTTCGGAGTTTGTTTCAAAAGCAAATTCACAAACATTCTGTCCTACGGTTAGAGCTTAAAGCCTGTAAATAGAGACTATGCCACCACTGCGAATTAAGGAGGAGCAAATTCACAAACATTCTGTCCTACGGTTAGAGCTTAAAGCCTGTAAATAGAGACTATGCCACCACTGCGTGGATTAAGGAGGAGAGAAAAAAAAAAAGTAAAGCACTAATTTGTTTGGTTTAAATGTCGCTGTCACAGCTTTAATCACTGTATATTGCCAGCAAGTTTGTAGAGTTGCATTCTTAGCAGGTATTATTGATTATCGGTTTTTATTTGTAGGGAACGAGCGGGGTTTCCCTCCTTCCTTTCTGATTTATATTTATATTTTGCTGAATTTTGAGTGCTGAGTCTCCGGATTCCCCACTTTTTTGTTTGGCTTATTTAGACTTTGTTTTATGCTAGAGGTAAATATGCCCATATAAATAAATATATAAATACTGCTTTGTATCCAAGGACGGCTCCTGGCGCATTCCTCCCTTGCTATGAAATAAGTCTTTCAGTTCAGTAGCTACAAAACTGCTTCCCGCAAGACGGAGGAAACCCCGTGTCATTAATCAGCAGGAGCTTCCAGACGTGCCCACGCAGGGTCAGAACGGCCCCGGCCTGCGGCTGCTCGCTGCTACCCAGCGTGCTTTTGAACGGGTATGAAAAAGAGCTCTCGCTGCTCACGCCTCAGAGGTCAGGGCCAGATCCAGAGGCATCCGAGAGCATCCGCGGAGGGAAAGCTTCCTTCCCGAACAGGAAATCGGGCCTTTAAATCTGTAAGCTACCCGTTGAATTTCTGATTCTGAAATCGAATTGCTTTGAAAGCTGGGCTACAAATTCGAAGCTACCTACAAAAATAGAGTTATGCATGCCATAAACAAACCCCTCTTTTACAAGCAAAGCAGTTAATTCACTACTTAACTGAAGGGCACATCCAGCTACAAGATTACTCTGGCCTGTACTTCTCAAGCATTCCTCCCAAAACCTCATTCCCCACAAACACAGCTCCCGTCACCCGCTGTGGTGCCCACCAGACCCGTGTTCTTGCTTTGCGTCCGAGGAGCCACACCGGCGCGTTACCCGGGAACCCTGCCCAGAGACTGTTCCGCAAGCGCCGTTTCACCCAGGCCGAACGGTACGTCCACCCGGCCGCTGCCACCCTCAGGAGCACGCAGCCTGGCCGAAGAGCGGGACCGGGCGTTTCCGTCAGCTCCATTTCTAGCGCAGGAGGTCCCCAGCGCGCGCTGCCGACGCGGTAAGTGAACCACCTCGGAGCGGTCCCTGCCCCTTCCCGCTTTGCGAGGGGCCGTGAGCGCTGCTGAGCCACAAAGCTGCTGGCTCGGGATGAGAATGGGCACAGCCTTCCAGAAAGAGGGTGAGGGGACGCGCTGGTAATGAAGGATTGAGGGATATAAAAGCAGGCTCAGGAAGAGGCGGGAAGCGGTTATTGTCTAGAGCCTAGCTGCACTAGGGCACAAGGTGGCACTGAAACGCTTCTGGGCGACACGCAGCTGTGGAAATCTATGATAAACACGGGGCCCGTCCCAAGGGACGTGGATCTCGTGCCAGTATCAATGTGGTTTGGGAAAGCCGGGTTGAAAAAAAAAAAAAAAGCATCTAAAAGACAAACCATGAGTCCGAAGGCAGGAGCATCCCAGAGCCAGTTTTATTCAGGTTTGGTTTGTTGGGCTGGCAGAAGTCGCTCGACAGGAGCGCAGTCCATGCCTGACACGGGCTTTGTTGTTGAAATACAAAAGAAATACAAAAAGAGCTTCTGCCGGGCTTCCCACCTAGAACCAAACGAGAGACGAAGGAGGTCGGTGAGACAGCGTTCCCCAGGGCGGCACCGGGGCCTGACTCTGCTGCTACTAAAGCCACAGGGCAAAGGACGATACCCAGCACCGCAGGCGGTTCCCTACTGCCTCAAACGGGGATGAATGCCGGCTCTGCTCGCAGTTAACAGGCGGGCACAGAAGCACCCTCCAGCCAAGTTACCCAACGGCTGCTTTGCAGCTCGGAGCGGCCGCGACGCTCGAGCCCAAAGGCTGCTGCTGGGGTGAGGCCACAGCCTTTTGCGCATCCTAACTTTGCCCCTACGCTCGAGCCCAAAGGCTGCTGCTGGGGTGAGGCCACAGCCTTTTGCGCATCCTAACTTTGCCCCCGAAGCAAGGTGGCTTTCGGGAAGAGCTGCTGTCGCGGGGCTACGTTTCCAGGACCCCACCACCACCACCACCACCCAGGCGCGGGCGTAGCGCGAAGACCTCGGGGAGCTTACGGCCACAGGGGGATTCACAAGGCGGTACCGGTGCTCCTCTGCCCGGGCCTCAGACGTAGATACCGACCCACAGCAGCAGGAAGAGGACGCCGAAGCCCATGAAGAGCGAGGCCACCAGTGAGATCAACAGCTCCTTGTAGATGTCCCGCGTGTACTTGGTAGAAGTCACCTCGTAGCTGCAGCCCAGGGGTTCAGGCGATAACAGAGGCAGAGCA
>NW_008794432.1:136527-164322 GCF_000699145.1 Aptenodytes forsteri | reverse complement strand
GGGAGCGGGAAGCGGGAAGAGGGGTTAACAGCAAGCCTGGGGAAAAGTAATAGGGGGGGTAATGGTGGGGCCGGGAAACAGGGAGGAGGGAACAGGGGGCGGGCGGGTAAGGGATAATGGTGGGGCTGGGGGAGGGTGAGGTAGGAAAGGGGGGGTAACGATGGGTCTAGGCGGGAGGGTAATGGCATGCTGGGAAGGCTGAGGTGGAGGCGTAATGGTGGGCTGGGGGAGGCTGAGGCTGGAAGCAGAGGCCGCAGCCCATGGGGTGATGGTTTGCGGGGGAAGCAGCCACCTCCCTTTGGTCCCCCCTGCTTAGGTGGTACACTGCCCCCATGGCCCAGCTGCTGACCCCCCAGCTCCCCGTGTGTGCAGAGGCTGATCCCAATGTCCCCTTTTCTGTTCCCCAGGATGGGAATCCATGGCCTGGCCAAGCTTATTGCTGACGTGGCTCCCGGCGCCATCCGGGAGAATGACATCAAGTCTTACTTCGGCCGGAAGGTCGCTATAGATGCCTCCATGAGCATCTACCAGTTCCTGATCGCCGTGCGGCAGGGAGCTGAAGTCCTTCAAAACGAGGAGGGCGAGACCACGAGCCACCTGATGGGCATGTTCTACCGGACCGTCCGCATGGTGGAGAACGGCATCAAGCCGGTTTACGTCTTTGATGGCAAGCCCCCGCAGCTGAAATCGGGGGAACTGGCAAAGCGGACTGAGCGCCGGGCTGAGGCCGAGAAACACCTGCAGGAGGCTCAGGAGGCCGGAGAGGAGAACAACATTGAGAAGTACAGCAAGAGGCTGGTCAAGGTGACCCAGCAGCACACTGACGAGTGCAAGAAGTTACTAATGCTGATGGGCATCCCCTACGTGGAGGCGCCGGGGGAGGCCGAAGCCAGCTGCGCTACCTTGGTGAAGGCTGGGAAGGTCTATGCAGCTGCCACGGAAGATATGGACTGCCTGACCTTCGGCAGTCCCGTACTGATGCGGCATCTTACTGCCAGCGAGACGAAGAAGCTGCCCATCCAGGAGTTTCACCTGAACCGTATTCTGCAGGATCTAGACCTGACCTGGGAACAGTTTGTGGATCTGTGTATCCTCCTGGGCTGCGACTACTGCGAGAGCATCCGCGGCATCGGGCCCAAGCGTGCCATCGAGCTCATCAAGGAGCACAAAACCATCGAGAAGATCATTCAGCAGATAGACACCAAGAAGTACCCTCTGCCTGAGAACTGGTTGCACAAAGAGGCCCAGAAGCTCTTTCTAGAGCCTGATGTGGTCAACCCCGACGCTCTTGAGCTGAAGTGGACCGAGCCGAACGAAGAGCAGCTTGTCCAGTTCATGTGCGGGGAGAAGCAGTTCAACGAAGAGCGGATCCGCAACGGGGTCAAGAGGCTGAGCAAAAGCCGGCAGGGCAGCACGCAGGGCCGGCTGGACGACTTCTTCAAGGTGACGGGCTCCATCACGTCGGCCAAGCGCAAAGAGCCGGAGGCCAAGGGGTCGGCAAAGAAGAAAGCCAAGACCAACAACGCTGCAGCTGCAAAGACCAAAAAGGGAAAGTAGCCAGCCTGGCTGACCACAGCCCCCTGCGATTGCGTGGGTTTTATGCTCAACCAGGAATTTTAGGCTAATAACAAACGGTTGTTTTTCTGTCCTGCATGTTAGTGCTAGGAAGGATGCTGCTAAAGCGCTTCCCAACAAGGCTAGGTTAGTGAATCAGATAAGCATCTTCCTGCGCAGCAGTAGCAATGTGTGAGGCTAGGAGAGAAGAGAGCTGAAACAACCACAGCGGGGAGGGGGTTGGAGGGGCGAGGAAGGGACCGGGGCGTTGCGTTCAGCAGTTCAACGGCGGTGTTCATCGGTTTGAGACTTTTGATGAGGAGGCCGCAGGGACCGGAGGCGATACCTAAGCTGCAGAGTTAAAGGGAGGCGCTGATCACAAACACCCTCTCTGATTTAAGAAACAAAAAGTTGAACGGCTAGAGAGCGAACTGGGAACAAACGATAGAGAGATTTCTGCCTGATTCAATCCATCCAAAAAGAGGTAGGTTCAAGCAGCGGAGGCTGAAGGAGAAGCTGGGGAGATGCGAACAGAAGGCAAGCTGGAGTTGGGAAGGAGGCTTGAAATAATGAGGTAAAGGTCTCCATTTAATGAGGATTGGGTATAGGTTCTTCCTTCCCTTATTGTAGTCACTTTTCGTTGTTTAAAACAAAAAAAAAAAAGTTGTAATCCTGATTCCAGCAAAGTTCTACCCTGCTCTTAGTGCATGAACCAAGGACCAGCTGAGCTGAGACTGCAGCTCTCCAAGCCTGGATTTTACTGCTAGGTTGTGTCTTATGTTTAAAAAGAAAAAGGTCAATAAACCTAGAATGGAAGCCTGTTCGCTCCCCGATTTCACGAGGCATCCTTCCACGTTGTACACACAGAGACAGGTCCCGGACTAAGAAGAAAAAAAGATAGTGCCTCTTCTTTTCTTATTTTATTCTGTATTTTGCATAGTCTCTTCCCCTTACTTGTCAAAGCAATGTGCTGGGTTTTGTTTTCAGAATAAAATTTATACGCAAATACAGCGTTTCTCATTCTCTGGAGAGGTGGCTTAAACCTTGTTGCTGAAGGCCCCACAGGTGAAGAGAAAGCCCAGTTTTAGAGGGAAACCTATTGGTGACAACAGTCAACAAATCAAGCACAGGCCCGAACGCAGAAAATTCGAGGTTTTAATCCTGGTGTTAACAGTGGCTTTTGGATGCTTTGTAGACATCAAAGATCTCCACTGTCTGCTAAGTTATTAAAATAAGAAGCTGGGCTTGTTTCACAGGGGAATTCCATTAACGCTGCTAAAATAATCCTGATTTTTTTTTTAAGCCACCTTAGAAGTTTTCTTAAATGCGGCGTGAAGAATGGCAGCAGGTGCTGCACACGGAGGCAGGGAGCCTCTCAAGCTTGCCGTGCTTGTGGGAAGGGGCACGTGGAGCAGAGCACCCAAAACTTAAAGTCTGCTTCTCTGATCTGGTGGGTTTCACAGGGTCTCGGCTTCACCCTAATTCCAAGCCCTAAGCTGGAGAGATTTTGGCAAGGGGAAGCCTGGGTGCTCCAAACGGGGGCAGCTGTAGCTGGCGTGCCTCGAGATCGACACCTGTGCTCTCCACAAGCATCAGTGCGGCTGTCGCTTATCCCACCGCATTGCTTGTGGAATCTGCACCCGGAAAGCCAGGAAAGTGCTGCAGGGAAAATCAGATTTTAAAATCAACACGAGGGGTGATGTTTTAGCACCCGTTCTGTGTATTTATCTATTTAACAAGGCTTCTGTCTGTGAGTATTTGTGCTTTCAACCCTGAATCCTTGTGACCTCCTGTCACTCTGAGCCACAATCTTTTTTTTTCCTTCAGCTGGAAAAACCTGCGTGGAGAGTTTAAGCAACTTGTAAACCTCCTGTCCCTGGTTTGTCTTTTCTAAAGGGGGAGTGGAGCCTGGGCTAAGTTCCTGGTGCAGTTCTCCCAGGAGGCTTTAAGGTACAGCCTTGCTGGGCAGGTTAGTTTGAAAGCCTGGCTCTTCTGGGATGTTCTGGTGTCCGCCACGTCCCGCTCCCTCTGTCCTTCCTCTCCCGCCTTCCCCCTCCCACGTACCCTCCACCCCCGTTACCTTCCACCCAGATTTACTTGGTCACCAGCGTAATTATCCCCACGCTATTATCATTCATGGTAGGCTATACTACTGATACGGTGCAATAGATGTGATATACAGTAGGCTATAGCGTAGGATATATAGTAGGCTATACACTATTACGATACAGAGCAGACTATCTACCATATGAGTTTCAAATGATGAAGATACTTATCTTTTGAGACGTTTGTTATGTGTAGAAAGCTGTCCGTGAAAATTGATGGAAATACGTTTTCCTAGGATGTTGCTAGGATCTCTGTTCTCCTTAACTGATACTCACCTGGGAGTCGTAGCGGTTCAGACATTTTATCTACTCAGGTTTCATGACTTGGGTTATTTCATTTCAAAATGCAGTAAAGACAAATGGTGTTTTCTCAGTGTGTATTCTCTTAAATGCTTCCATCCGTAATTTCTCTTAACAAGAACTTCTTAACTAAATATTCCTGTATTTTATCTGTGAACACCCTCATTGCGACCACCTGGAAAGGTACGGTGAAATGGTTTTGTGGTGAGGGAATGAAGGATGATAAAAAAATAATACGTGGAAGTAAGGGTCAGGAAAATGCTTATAGCAAGGAAGTAAACTAAGTCAGCAGCAGGAAAAAGAAACTGCAAGCTTACTGTCTTCGACCTGACCCCGGTCTCCATAACCGGTTGCAGAGTCCTTCATCCTGCCCGCTTCTTGCTGACCTGAATAGGATTTAGTTCATCACATTATTATGTATCGCGTTATTACGATGTCGAGAATAGTTCAAGGAACGAGGCGGGAATGATGAAACATTTCTAAGAAAGTTTAACTGCCTTTTCACGTGCCTTTAATTTACTTAAAGGAACAGCGTTAAAGTCTGCCGCCTACCATTTTGTCAAGGGATGCACGCGAAGAAAGCAGCCTTTCAAGGAGTCTAATTTCTGTAATGAACCTCAAGTGAAATCGTAAGCGTGATTACAGAAATGCCGTTTGGTGTTCGTACACGTGGCTTGCGCTGTTACACTGAGGCGCAGGTTGTGCTTTGTACCTTTGGGTTGGAAGCGCCTCTTCTCTGCCTCCGTGGCTTCCCTTGGTGTGGGATGCAGCTGCAGTGGTGATCTCCAGGCGCAGAAGTGATCGACTTGAGAAATCAGGGGTTTCGAAGTCCGAACCGTAAAAACTGTTACACGTGCAGGGAGAGAAAGCGATTTATGTGCACGCTGGACTTTGGTTACAGCACTCACGCTTTCAACTACGTTAAACTGTGTAGTGTAAGTGAAGCTCTAAACTTGCGCCGTCCAAACAGGAGAATAAACTCCAAACCCTGGCATCTGATTAAACTTCATTTGGCAGGCTCATACGGTTTCTTTCCCACCTGTGGCTCTGCACAGATGACAGTTACCTGCCCCCCAGCACTGAGCAAAGACAGGTTAACGAGCCCTTTTTGCACTGTTAGCTGGGGGGGAGGGGGGACAGGACTCAAGTCCAAACTTCTAGACTCTTCCGAGAGTTTCTAATGATCCCCTCCGTGGCTGGCGTGAAGCTCTCTGCTCAGCTAAGATTTACTTCAGGGATTTTATCGATGGGGGCCAAAGAAGTAAATAAACCCAGAAGCTGTCCCCCTGCACAAGCCCTTCGGGACAGAGCCATCGCCCGCTCTGGTCAAAAGCCCGGTGCCACGCACCGTTGCTTCTTACCGACGGAGCCGCTGCGTTACTCGGTCTCGCTGCCGAGTGCCACATCTGCAGACTGCCGCCTTCCCTCCCTCTGTAGCATCGGGGTGATCTGAAGAACGGAGGAAAATGGATCGCGTTTCTTTCTGCCCTAGGACGAGGCAGGCGTATTGTGTGCAAATCACAGAAAGGTGCATCCGGACGCTGGGTAAGAACGTGGTATTACGCAGGAAAGCAGGATTGTAGGCACAAGCTTCAAATGTAGCGTAAGATTAAACCCCACGGCATTCAAGCTTGCAGGTTTACTGATTCAGGGCAAAAAGCTCGTTAGCGGAAGATACCTGAACTGTATATTTTCCATATGTCTGAATTTCTAGGCGTTATCTTCAGGCTTTCGAAGTATGTGTCACCATCCTGTTGTGATAAAACCTCTGAGAAAACATTTGAAAAGCTGCTCTTCCGCCCTGAACGTATCTAAACTGAACAGGGAAGACAGCTGGAAGACAAGAGCAGGACCGTGCTACGGAGCCGCAGAGAAAGCCCTGTAGCCTGGGAGTGTTACGCAGGGCTCGGCCCGTGAGGAAATCCTCGTGATTCTCCTCTAGGAAGAGTAAAAACGGGCTGCAGAGCCTAGAGCAACCTTCCGCTTCTGCCCGCGCTGCGGTATTAGTCCTCGTTTGCAGAGGGCGAGAGCTCGGTCCCAGCAGTAGGGTTGGGTGGGTCTGTCATGGATTTTTCTATATAAGGAGGTTTGAGTGTTCTCAGAAAATGTTCACTTAGTGGAAGGGAAAAGCAGCTGCAGCCAAAACCTAGAAATACCCTACCAGCTATTTGTGGTATGTTGGAACCTCGTAAATATTTGTAAAGTGAAAACTCCGTCTGTTACAGAGCTGTAAGAAAGAATCTGGTTTTGTACCAGGGAAGCGGAGTGCAGCGATCCATCTCAAACGCGAGATAGCCACCCTGATGGGAACCGCTAAAACCAAGAACGACGATTAAGTAACACATCCACCGACGCCTGGTGCGTGAGCAAAGCTGCCAGGCATCGCCCACGGCGTCCTTCCAGGACAGCGTGCCGTAAGAGAAACGGCAGCGTGCTCCATTTCGGTAGGTCCCAGTCGTGCTTTTACAAAAGCGTATTACAAGCGTCTTTGAAAGTCAGGAGGCAGCTGAGCGTTCGGGCTGGATATTGCAGAGAAATAGTTTATCCTCTCCCCTTGCTGAAGGAGGGGAATTGCGGGGATGATCCGTGTGGAAGAGATTCTACTGATGCGGTGGCACACAGGTTTGCTTCGTGTAGCTCAGATTGAAGTCCTCTTTCCCTGCTATTCCTCTCGGGTGCCACGCCATCACCTGCCTGCCCTGTAGTTCATGTTATTTTCACCATCGGGTTTTTTTTTTTCCCTTACATTTTCTGTTCTAAACAAATATTTCCACTGCTGTTTATCGCACTGATGTTATTGTTGATTAATACCAGTACCACTGTTTATACCAGAAGCAAGTCTTTCAGGCGCATGAAGGATTCCTAACATCTGCTGTGCTCTGCTAGAAAGAGTGGGTAACTGGGCCTGGAGGGGCTGGATTAGAAAAACGACCGTGTGCAAGGCGTTGCGTGGTTTGAAAATGAAGGCAGCGGTTTTCTTTCTGCTGTATGGAGCCTCTGATAAGCGATTATTTTTGTTTCCCTCCTCACCCCCCGAATTCCCGTGAATACAGCTAACAGCTTTCTGTTACATATCTAACACTTACGTTCAATTCATTTTTGCTCTCATAATTGTGAGGAGCAGCCTGAAAATGCCTTCCTTCCCTACCGTGGGTGGAGAAAACCATGTAAATAATGGTTGAGCTGGAGCAGATTAAAAAAAAAAAATATGTTTCATGATGATTTGCAACACTGGGGGGAATATTTCCCTCTGTGCTGGAACCCGACCAAGATTATCAACAGCCCAGCAAGAACAGGCTATCCAGCACAGGAGTTTCTGTCCCAGGCTGCCAGGTGACCCTCCCGAGTCCCTGGCAGCTCACCTGGGGGGTTGGCGTGGGCAGCCGGGGATCCGGCAAAGCTGGTCAGAGAGGGCACGGTGGATTCGGGGCTCCCAGGGTCATCACGACTCGTGCGTTTAGTCTTCTCGCAGGGAAAATGAAACACGTTCCCCTCTCCTGCCTCCTGTTCTGATGAAATGAGATGACAAGTTTGCAAATTCTTCGCACCTTCTCCGGTTTTCAAATCATTCAATACTGGGGTTATTTTCTTTAAGAGGAAAAACCTAATTTATTTAATTCAGCCTCGTTTTCTTTAAGAGGAAAAACCTAATTTATTCAATTCAGCCTCATGATTAAAAAGAGTAAGGACAAAATGCGATTTCGGAAAGGTTTTGGGTCAGTTGCTCTGCCTGTGAGGATTTGCCGAGAACCTAAGCACGGTTAGATGTTATCTCAAGTATCAAAGCTTTGTACTTTTAATAAATAGTCTAATGAAGTACTTGCCGATAGCAGCACCGCACGCAAGCCATGCCATTGCTCTTTCTTATTTCGCCCCGATTGTTTTTCCTCCTTCCAACAGGCATGCTGCTATGCAGGACGGTAACACGGCTAAAGGCAATCGCACCGTGGTGACCCAGTTCATCCTCCTAGGACTGACAAGCGAGCCTAAGCTGCAGAGGCCTCTCTTCATAATCTTCTTAATGATTTATCTCATCACCCTGATGGGCAATCTTGGGCTGATCACATTGATGAAGACAAACCGCCGGCTGCACACTCCCATGTACTTCTTCCTCTGCAATCTGTCTGTTGTTGATCTTTGCTACTCCTCCGTCTTTTCTCCAGAGCTGCTTGTTGGCTTCTTGGTGGAAAAGAAAACCGTTTCTTACTCCGCCTGCTTTGCCCAGCACTTCTTTTTCCTTGTGTTTGTGACCACGGAGGTGCTCTTGCTGGCTGTGATGGCGTACGACCGCTACGTAGCCATTTGCAACCCGCTGCTCTACACTATTTCTATGCCCAAGAGGGTCTGCGTTCAGCTGGTGGCCGGGTCGTACGCAGGGGGGATTTTGAACTCGCTAATCCAAACCTGTTGCTTGCTGCCGTTGCCTTTTTGTGGACCCAATGTCATCAACCATTACTTCTGTGACACTAACCCTCTGCTGAAACTCACCTGCTCCGATGACCGCCTCAATGAGCTCTTGCTTGTAACCTTCAATGGGACCATTTCCATGTCCGTGCTCCTCATCATCATCATCTCGTACGTATACATCCTCTTCTCCATCCTGAGGATTAGGTCCGCCGAAGGCAGGCACAAAGCCTTCTCCACCTGTGCCTCCCACCTCCTGACTGTTACCTTGTTCTACGTGCCCGCGGGGCTGAGCCACATGCAACCGGGCTCCAAGTACTCCCTGGAGATGGAGAAAGTCACCGCCGTGTTTTATACCCTGATCATCCCTATGCTCAACCCTCTGATCTACAGCTTGAGGAACAAGGAGGTCAAGGATGCACTTCGAAAAGCAACAGCAAATAACATTTTTGCGAGTCGCCTGCTGACCAAACGGACCCTGATCAGTTGATAGAACTCCTGCTGCTTCTCTTTTTAAATAGTCTTGTGTCAGCTGTCCGGAGGAGTAAGGGACCACGTCTATTTACAGAAGCAGGTACAGCAAATTTTAAGCATGCTTTAAAAATCTGCAGAGACTCAATGTTACCAAACATCCTGTCATTACGGGCCGCTGATAAACATTTCCCTGTCATCTCTTGGATTTTTTTTTTTTCTGTGAAGTGATGTAATATCATAGGAGGTTTTTCCTCCTATAAGCTCATAAAAGGCATCGTAAAAATAAGCTCATAAGGCATTTCCCTCTTACGCTTAGCTTCTTAAGAAGTTGCACCGATTCAAGCAGTGGTTCCTCCAGAGGCAAGTTCAAGGAGGACTGGAGGCTTTTGGGGAGGTATATCCAAAAAAACCCACCTCACTTCAGGTTAACTACAAGGGGGGTATATCCAAAAAAACCCACCTCACTTCAGGCTAACTACAAGGGGAAAAAAAAAAAAAAAATCTCATTTGCTTCCAGGGGGACGTGCCATGGAGAGTAAGGAAAGGGAGGAGAAGCAGAGACCACTGAGCTGCCAGGGGACGAGGGCAGCAAGTGCTGCGATCTGGCATCGGGAAGAGGGAGCAGAACATCACAGCCTGGAGGCAGCATGGCCGTGTCTGTGCCGAAAAACCTCCGCTGCTTTGCCTCCAGACCTGGAGGAGGCTTCTACCCGAGCAGCTGGGATGTTTTCCTGCTGAACTCCCGGGCATTTTCATCCCTGGGGAACGAAAGCTCCGGCTTGTCTCTGCCTCTACCCAACAGCATAGCAGCGCTCTCAGCCGCCCGCGTGGATCTCATCCTACACCTTGCTTCCTACAGCTGCAAGACATCTAACTCGGCCAAACGAGCTTGCTCTGGGGGAGAGAAACGGGCTTCATCTGACCTGCATCGTACATCTGCTTTAGGAGGAGAAGCAGCAGCAGCTGGGAGTGGTATTTCTCCCTATGGGCAAGGAGTTTAGCGTAACTGAATGTAACTAGCTATGGAGAAGTATTTTTTTCCCCCCTATTTTCTTGTCATGGGGCAGTTGTAAATGATATTTCCTCCCAGCCGACTCTTCCCCAAGACGGCTGCAAAGCTGAGAAGGTGCCACCGAGGGATGCTGCAGAGTCTCACTCTCTCCAAAGCAGAGACGACTGACTACAACCTGTTAGAGACCTTGAGCAATAGGAGCCGGGATGCCAGGTCCCCACAGAGAGGAGGGGGGGGTCATCTGTCACTTAATGTTAATTTGCACATGGCTGCATCTGAGTCAGTCCAGGCATTGGGGTTTTTTTCCATAGCTAAAATAAAAGATAAATACTCCTAGCATGATTTCTTTTAGATGGCCATGGAAATCATGGCCTAAGCACACCCACTGTATTGTTATACCAATAACCCAAATTTCTTTTTGCTCAGATGTAAAAGTCTACATTGTGGATACCTAATATAGGGTAAAATAAAATCCACCCGCAGCACGCAGCTGAGCGGGGGTCATTTTTCTTAAGAGACAGACACAGAAAAAGGGGCAGGAGGGAAGACCTTCATAACACTTACCTTTCGTAAGAGCTTGCTTTATCCTGAGCTTGGACACCAGAGGGTCTCATCTCGCATTAAGAGTTGTTTGTGCTATTTGCATAATGCAACATATTAGGGAGCAGCAAGGACCAGTTACTCCCAAGGGAAAGGCAAACTGGGAGCTGAAGGTGGCCACGACACGGGGTGGGCAATAGCCTCACCCACAGGGCACGGTCCCGCAGCGCCCGAGCGGAGCAGCAGCTCCCATCGATGGCCCAGGGGAAACCAAGGGCCAAATTCAAACCAGGAAAGCTGAAGTGCAAGAAAGCGTTGTACCCAACCCAGACCCAGACCCAGACCCAGACCCAGACCCAGACCCAGACCCAGACCCAGACCCACTCTGAAAGCAGTCAAAGACCCAGGGCTGAGCTTAAATAGTGCCCGGAGCCCTGGGCAGAGGGTGTGGGTGGAGGCCCCAGGTGATGCTGGCCATGGCAATTACCGTGGTTGCACTCCCTGATGTCTCAGGGAGAGGGGAACTGGGGGTTTTTTCCCCCCACCCAGTGCCCTAAACCCTGCTACAGCACCGTACCCGGCCTCCTCTGATGTATCCCTACGCACAGAGGATGGAAGGACGGAGCAGAAAGGAGCAATGAGCTCCTTTGCTGCGTGTTAACGATTCCCCTCCCTCCTTCTGCGTCACGCAGAATAAGGCGCTTCAGATGTCATGTTCTCTGTTTCTCGGGGAAATTGTCCAAATGCCTCTACTTTTCCTGAAAACTCCATTGGAAACTTGGAGTAAAAGCTTTATAGCATTTCACTTCGCGCCAGCTTAAAGCTGGTTTTAACTGCTTGCCATTGCATTCATTCATTATTCATTACAATTCTTCGAGGAAGACCACGGTTTACAAAGATGCTTATTTTAAAACATAAAATTTATTCCCTTTGTCATTATACAAGCTACGTGTTCTTCCAGAAATTGTATAGTTCATTAAACACAAAAGGTGTGTCTCAATTAAATGCTAAAAAAACTTTGTCTACTGTTTTCTTTAGAGCATCTTCCACCTCGGCCATGCGATGACGTACAGAAGAGTCATAACTCAGTCAGATGTGGTTCAGCAATTGCCACACAAAGCATGCACCTCTTACTGATCGTCCAACAAGGAAAACAGTAACAGACCTAACGAAAACACGTCCCAAGAAGATTTGGGTTGGGACGTGCTAACGTATGTGTGCCCACAACAAGCCGTTAGCACGGCTCCGGGTCCCCGGAGCCAACGCCATGGCTTTGTGCTTTCTGATGGTTCTTCTATACATTGGTCAGAAGTTCCACCTGAGGTCACAGCCGGACCTTGACCTGGATGGTCACGTTCCACCCTGCTATCGCCAGGTCGCCTACGTCGGATAAACGTACTCCTCTTGTCAGGGTGGCCTCTGCAAACCTTCTCAGCCCCTTCTTGTACGGACAACTGCTGTTTCCCGCTTGCAGCCGTTACGAAGGGGACCTCACTGATGCCGGTCTCAGCAAAGCCTTCGTAAGAGCAGCTCTGATAGTGCTCCTAGAAAAATTCAGAGAGGCTGGGCCACGTTGCAGCTCTCCATATATCACTGACTTAAACAGATCCTCAGTTCTTCAAGCTCATTGGGGAAAAATGATTATCAAGCAGGCACTGGAAATATTAGTAATTGTTTAACTCCAATTTGAGCATCCTTTTCGTGGGCAATATTTTCCTTTAAGACGATTTAGACACAAAACACCGTGGTACTATTTCAGTTTTGCTAGGAGAGCGCTGACAATTATTTTGGTTAATTATTGAAGGTTCACGCCACGATTAAAATAAACTGAAGTTGTCTGAAGAGAACGATTCGTTACGCTCGTTCTCCGTACCCTGTACTTGCTGTGTGATGTCCCTGTCTGTAAGCAGACCAATAATGACCGGTAACGCATATTCCTTCGTTACCTCCAAAGTACCGAAGAGCTGCAAATGCCTTTTCAAAGCCTGGATAGATGCGGCACCAGCTTCCGCACCCACAGCCTCCTCAGGGCCCCCTTCACCTCCTTGTTCCTCAGGCTGTAGATGAGGGGGTTGAGGGTGGGGGTCAGGACGGTGTAACACACTGAAACCAGCTTTGCCTGATCCCGCGAGCACGCCTTGCGAGGCCGGACGTAGGCCAGCATCCCTGGCACGTAGAAGATGGTGATGGCAGCCAGGTGGGAGGTGCAGGTGGAGAAAGCTTTAAGCCTCCTCCTGGCCGAAGGGAGCTGCAGGATGGTGTGGAGGATGTAGGTGTAGGATACCAGGATCATCAGGACAGAGCCCACAGTGTTAATCCCAGCATTGGAAACCTGCAAGATCTTGTTTGCGCGGGCGTCGGAGCAGGAGAGCTGCAGGAGGGTGGGCAGCTCGCAGAAGAAGTGGTTGATGCTCCTGGCCCGGCAGAAGGACAACCTCCCCGCCAGGACGGTGTGCACCAGGGAGGTGAGGAAGCCCGTGGCGTACACCAGCACCATCATGCCGTAGCAACGCGCCCTGGACATGGTGGTGGCATAAAGCAGCGGCTTGCACACAGCCGTGTATCGGTCGTAAGCCATCACCCCCAGGAGGAAGCACTCACAGACAACCAGAGCAAGGAAAAAATACACCTGGGCAAAGCAACCCAAAAAAGAGATGCGACTTCTCCCCAGCAGGAAGGACTCCAGCGCCTTTGGGACGATAGCGGAGGAAAGGCAAAAATCTATGAAAGATAAGTGGGTCAGGAAGAAATACATGGGGGTGTGGAGCTGGGGGTCAGCGTTGATTAGCAGGATCATCATCAGGTTCCCCAGCACCGTTAAAACGTACAGGGATAAGTAAATTGTGAATAGGGTGGTTTGTAGCTCTGGGGCGTCCGAGAAGCCCGAGAGGATGAAGCCGGACAAATCAGTGAGGTTTCCTCCATCCATCATTTCTACGAGTTAGATGAATTTGCATAGAAATAAAATGAATCGGTGAAATAAACCCCGGAGAGAGAAATACTGTGGAAACGTTGGAGTTTAATCCATGAAGTAAACGCGATAGAAAATGGTGTATTTTTTTAGAAAAGTACAAGGCAGCTGTGTTTCTGCCTTTAGCCCCAGCTTCGAAGTCAAACGGGTGAAGGAGCTAAAAGAGAATAATTCTGCCGTGATTTATATGCACTGTACTAATGATACGCTAAGAAATAGCAAAATGTTTATTCACATGTAAAAAAAAAAATGAAGTCAAACAAACACATTCCAAAATGTGGAAAACAGAGAAAATTCAGATTCTCACCAGTGATTTCGGGAAATTTTAAGGATTTTTTTTTTTTTGCTTTCTTTTTTTTTTTTCCCTTTTGTCAGGCAGGATCAGTGCTTTTCTGTGGCCTCGTTAGTTCTGGTGCGGCCTTTCCATCACGAAACAAAGCTGTGCACTTGAAATTGTTTGGGTTTTTGGTTTTTTTTTAAATTTCTCAATTTATCTGCTTTCGAAGAAAAACCCCTGCGTGTGCTGGGGGGGGGAGCAGTGTTTTTGTCTCCAGCACAGCTTTGCTGCGATTGCAGTGAGCTTTCTATGACCAACCCAACTATCCGCGTAACGGCGTTAAAATACGTTATATACCATCCACACTTTTTAAAGCTTCAGCTTGGATATTCCCATCTCCCCCCTTCAGCCCATCTGCAGATGAATTGGCTGATGGAAGATCTACCTACAGATGTCTACGTCTCAGCTGAAATGTCCCTAGATCGGTGGTAGATGGGGTCAGGAGCGTGGGGTGGGGTTTTTTTTTTGGAAGCAAACCTCCGAACCCCTGCTAGGGCACTTGGGTTCACACCGTGGATGCTCTCGGCGAGCACGGATGGGCTTCCTTTAGATGCCGCTGCACCAGTACCTCCCGGCCACGAAACAGCATCCGCTCCCCCAGAATAGGCTGAATTAAAAAAAATAGAGAAGGCTGAAGTGAGGGCAGGAGGGTAATTAAGTCCCAGCGCCACTCGATTTACTCCACCGACCTCAGATCTTCTCGGTCAACATCATTGCTTGGTAACGGAGATGCAGCTGTAGCTCCAGTGATTGCGTCCTAGAGGGGCACGTTTCCATCCCGCAGAGGCAACCTGTGGTGGCCAGCTCATATGTGAACTTCCAGCCCTGGAGGGGACAATCATGTCTTAAACAGCTTCAAGGTTAAGAACACGCTAAATATTTAAAAATCTTTAAATACTAAATAAATTATTTTAAATAACAAAAACATTTGAAATCTTGCCAAGTACAGACGGAGCTACTTGTGAGCCTGAGCCCGTGCTGCGGGACTTCACAGAGCAGAAGCCTTTATTCTGAATTTTCCTCTCATCTCAGCAGGAGTGTGGGAAGCTTCAGCCGTATGAACAAAACAGAAGCATTAATTAGGCTTTTTTTTTTTTTTTTTCTCTTTGGTTTAGGGTTGCCAATTGATCATTCGACCGCAGAAAGTTAAAAAAAAAAAAAAATTACATAAATACTACTGTAACATGAAGTTTCAAAAAGCAATCTGCTCCTCCTAACTTATTGCACCAAGTCCAGCTCCCACAAAAAGGGACAGGTTTTTCAGGTGTCGATCGATACTAATGTATTTTTTGCCATATGAGGTATACAAACAGCTAAAGAGAGAAATCAGTCGAGTCACGCTGGCAGCAAAGTGTTGTGAAACGCGTTGCGGGTTAAGGGGTAACAGGGAGAGCAGCGAAGCACCGGGCTGAGTCTTCTTGTACCACCGGCACCCAAAAACGCTTTCAAGCACGTGAGAGGCAGCACGACAAGGGTCACCAGCTGGAAATGTCAAAGCCTTTTTTTACCTGCTTGCTTAAGAGGAGAGGTGTTGGTAGATGCGGCGCCTGCAGCTCCTTGAGGAGCCCATCCGATGGGTCAAAGCCGTGGCAGGAGGGGAGATGCTCGGGAGCAGGATCGCCCAGGCTGGCTGGAGGAGGGGTTTTATCCCGGATGAAGCGTTACCTCAGATGTTTGTGCAGCCTGCTCTCCCTCAGGACCCTCCTCCCGCTGATCATTCTTTTGACCTGCTCAGCAAAAGCCCCTTTCGATTTCGCCCCCCCCCCAAAACCTTTCTGGCTGCACCAACGCCTCCAAGACCAGCTCCCCTGTTAGAGACCTGCCCAGGCTGCCCGTGCCACCGCCTGGTCTGGCAGAAAGACAAGTCCAGGGCAGTTTGCTTTTTATTTAGCCAACTGTCGCAAACTTCTGTATTTAAAAAGAAAAATAAAAAAGCCCTTTACTACCGTCAAGGAGATCGGATTGATGGTCTAATGTTGCATTGAAGGATGCCGAAAACAAACCTAATGGAGCATCTGCTGTACGAAAGGTTTGGGCACGGCCATAGGGAGTCCTCTCCGGCAGATATATTTATTTCCATGCGCTTCCCTGGTGTCTGCACAACACACCCGGCATTTGCTCAAAAGCGTCGTTTTACACAGCTGCTTTGCGGATATAACGGAATTAACTCGGATTCACCAGTTTTATCCTGATGAATCCTGAGGGCCAATGTTTCCTGAAAGCTTCTGCTAGACGAAGAGACTTCATAAAACCCTTAGGACAAATATTAAATCGTAACTTTGTCCCAGACATTTAGAAAACACAAAGGATGGGGCGGTTGGAAGAGAATACCGAGCCATGAAAGTGTGGGGAAGCAAGATGGAGAAGTATGCAGATGGCTTTAGATGTAAATTTGTTTTTCTGCTGGAAGGCACCAGACTATTAGTCCTGGAGACGCACTGGGGGTGGGTAGAAAAGGATTTCCCTGTGTTTTTTAATTTCTTTCTTCCCCGTTTGGTGCTGGGCTAAAACCAAGGCCTGTGAAGTGGGAAAAGCCACATAATAGAGGGGAAAAAATAACCCTCGCTCAACTTCAAGACAAAAAAAAAGAGATTTCAAAGATAGATTATTTTTAAAAAAATACATGGAAGGCAAAATAATCCACTAAGGATACCTGCGTGGGTAGGGTGTGCGTCTGCAGGGTGAATAATGGAGCTTGAAATCCCGGATCCAAACAGCTCGGTACTGCACTTGCTCCATCTCCACCACAAGGCGACCCCAGGCCACCAGCACCTTGGCTGTCCAGGGCAAAGGAAGACCTAAAATCCTCCCTCCCTGGCCCTTTACACGCCTAGGCAGAGCAGAGGCTCAACTATGACTTGTCTCCATTTACCATGAGTGCTTTGATGACCAACGCACCATCACAGCGTTATTTCGCGTGACCTCATGTCGTGGTCTAGACCAAAAACTCCTGGAAAATTCAATTAACATTGTCCTAATACCAGGAACGTCACCGGAGGACATTCATTAATAGAAAACGTGAGAGATCAGCCACTGGCTGGTTTGACGTTGGCAGGGCAAAGCCACCACCTGCATTCTCCCTTCAGCTCTCTGAAGCCTGAAATGAAGCTGATTACTACTTTTTTGTAATATTCAAATAATATTTATTTTAAGTCATATTTAAGTAACATTTACTTTGGATAATAACTTTCTGCCCAGTATATGGTCACTGTCAGGTCTCAGGCTACAGCCGGGGACAGTCCCGTCCCTCCTAGCGCAGCGTGTCGCCTTGGTTCAAGGAGAAACGTGTTTTCCAGGTGTCCTGCTTCCAGGTGCATTTAGTCCCTGCTTCTTGAAGGTGCAATATCTAACCCGCCTTCCTGAAGGTGCCGTGTCTAGCCCTTCTTACCATGCAAGGGTAGCCCTCTCCTTTCACCTGGCCCGGAACCGTGGATGGACAAGGAGGAGAGGACTCTACCTTTTGCTTTTCTCATGGCGTTCTTCATGTCCGTGTGTCTTAGGCTGTAGATGAGCGGGTTCAGCATGGGGAGCGCAATGGAGTACAGCATGGAGACCACCTTGTCACGCTCCAAGGAGTGTCTGGAGCCGGGGCGCAGGTACATGAAGAGGGAGCTGCCGTAGTACAAAGCGATGGAGACCAAGTGAGGGGCGCAAGTGGAGAAGGCTTTGTGACAACCGGCCGCGGAGCGCATCCGCAAGACAGTGGAGAGGACCGACGAGTAGGAGACTAGAATGAAGACCATGGTGCTTAGCATGTTGAACCCCACCACGGCAGAAACGATCGCCTCGTTGACATGTGTGTCA
This sequence comes from Aptenodytes forsteri, assembly GCF_000699145.1. Classification (NCBI taxonomy): domain Eukaryota; kingdom Metazoa; phylum Chordata; class Aves; order Sphenisciformes; family Spheniscidae; genus Aptenodytes; species Aptenodytes forsteri. Next base: position 146,821 of record NW_008794432.1, on the reverse strand, counting down.
GAGCAGGAGAGGGCTAGCAGCGGTAGTCCATCACAGAAGAAATGATTGATCCTCTTGGACCGGCAGAACGGGAAATGAAATATGGAGACTGTGTGTATGATGGAGCTGATCACACCAGCTAAGTAGGCACCAGCCAACATCCCAACGCAAAACCTCTGGGACATGACCACGGAGTAGAGCAGGGGGTTACAAATGGCCACGTAGCGATCATAAGCCATGGCAGCCAGCATGTAGCACTCGGTGGTGGCACAAGTCGCAAAGGAGAAGAGCTGAGTGGCACACCTAACGAAGGAAATAACCTTCTTCTCCACTAAAAAATTCAGCAAGGTTTGAGGGATGATGGTGGAGGAGTAGCAGACGTCCAGGAGAGACAAGTGGCTTAGGAAGAAGTACATGGGGGTGTGTAGGCACGAATCGATTCTGATTAATATAATTACTCCCAGATTTCCGATTAGAGTGACCACATAGATGGCAAGGAATAAGACAAAGCATGTCACCTGCAGGTCTTCTCGGTTTGTGAAGCCCAGGAGAATAAACTCAGATGGAAATGTATCATTATCTTCAACCATATTGAATATAGAAGCAGTTCAGCTGCTTTATGTCCTTCAAATGGAAATGCTTAATAGCATCCGTCGATAACGTTAAGAATGTCAATTTTCACCTATCAAGCAGTTACACCACTTTAAGTCAATAGAAGGTAAACTCTCTTTGAGAGAGGAAAAACCCAAGTTCCCGAGGCCAGTCTCCCCGTTCAGCCTTAGGTAAGCGCACACAACCACCAGCAACACGCTTGGAAGTGGGGGGGGTACTTTGAGGCAAGGAAGGCGGGCAATGCCGTACCAGAATAAAGCATAAATAAAGCGCAGAGCTTTCTCATAGTTTCTCTCCAGCCATTTACACGCGGCAGTCCATGATTTTCACGATAACTGCTGGGAAAATGAAATTATTTCTCATCTTTTGAGTGTTCCCGGTCCAGTGTGAGTACATGAGGAATAAATATCTGTTCCCTGTGTCCCAGGAAGACCTCTTCTGGGTGAAAGCACTGTAAAACGTGACTTTCCTTAGCGTAATTTTTCCTCATGTAGATGGTGCAGTAATAAGAGCCAGGATTTGTCTCACCTCGCTTCGCTCTAGGCGTGATGCCTAACTTGGAGAGAAAAGATAAATTTAGGCTTGCTCTCTCTGCTCACCCGAGAGAAATCAGCAGCTCCTAAAAATCACACTCTACGACAGATAGAATAAATAAACATTGATTTTTCCTGGATAACATTAATCATCGCTTGACAGAGTTACACCGGAGAGCAAAGCAAGAGTGCGTGCTGCCTGGCGGCTGACAAACAGATCCAAACTTAAAAGTCATAATTATTTGATGACCCTTTGCTGAAGGGCTGAGGTTCACCTCCAGATCCAGACATCTCATTTCAGATGTCCTCTGAGCAACATGTCTGGTCTCCTGGTGTTATTAATGGGGATTTAGAGCTGCTTTTCACTGCCCACGTAGAGATGCCGGAGGCGAAGCAGCGTCTGAGACATCTGCACCCCGCTGGAAGACGCGTTACAAATAATGAGAATCGAGCTGTTTGGGTCTGGAGCTGAATCCTCTCCCAGAGGCAGCATCCACCTGCCTAGATGCAGACATTTACTGCCATTGGAGAATTGACCGGAATTTCACAATTAACTAAGGCTCACCCGCACTTTTTCTTACTTGACAAGCCAACTGCTTTGTGTGAAGCGACCCGAGATGTAGATATGAAACCCGGGAAGTTTATAAGGCTGCAGCTTGTGCCGTACGCGATAGCTGCCCGCCAGGAATCACATCTCCCCGCAGCTTGAAGACACTGACTGGAATGCAGACAAATTAAATTAAAAACCCGTACCTTCCTGCCTTGGATTAGATATTATTCATGCTGGCAGCCAGCTGGTTGGTCCACGCTCTGCTAAATAAATGTCAGCAAACCCCCGAATATTTATCCTTGCCCTCCTGGGGAAAGGACCTTCATTTGTGACACCGGCTATTCAGATTTGGTAAGATCTTGCATCTCTTGGGCAAGCCGGCGCAAGACCTTTCAACAAGCTGCCCCAGGACTCACCAAGCAGCCTGTCGTTAGTGTTTTCCAAGATTTAACTCATGACGTTACGGATAGGGGAAAGGCCAGCCGCCCCCGAGAGCCTACAGCCGAGCAAAGCCTTGCGGTGCGTTCTCCTGCCATTAGCCTGCTCTCGTGGCAGACGTGGTCCTCCAAATCTCGGTATGGGAACAAGGGGAAGACGCCAGATCTATAGAGCTAAAACACACTGTTTGGCTCACTGGTGTTTTGAGTCTTACAGCCCAAACGATCTAGTGAAGGCAGAAAAGCCTCGTTAATAGTATGGTGGAGCAAAAGCATCCCGTGCTCACGCCTCCAGCGTCCCCCTGGTTTCTCTCAGTGACCGTCTCTGCTGCCCTGAAGCAGAGCTGGGGGGGGGGGACAGCCTGCCACAAGTCCCGGGGATCCTGCGGACGCGGCGGGACGAAGCGGGATTTTCACGGTGGGGATTTCTTCCACTTTGCTCTCGGGTCCAATCGCAGCGGATTTTTTTTTTATTATTATTCACAGCAGCTCCCCGCTCCAGCTGGAAAGGTACGCCGTGTCTTCTCCCGTGCAACATCTACCCGTGCTTCCAGAGCTTTGCCCTTCGCAGTATTCACAGAGCCGGGGGTAAAACAAGTCAGGGAATACCATCGTAACCTCCAGGGAGCTGTCAGACCAAGCGAGACGCAGCCCCTCCCAAGCCCAGAGAGGTCCCCAGACCCTCCGCTGCCAGGTCAAGATATAGCCAACGGCTTTTTAAAATTAATGACACCAGAAAGTGTTATTTGAACAATAGCGACTCAAAAATGTTGCCTTTAATAGTTTCATACATTCTGAAAAAAAAAAAAAAAAAAATCCCAAAATATGGTTTATTGCAGTTCCCCTACTGCACGTGCGATATCTGTATTCAAAAAAACTCTTCTTTTTTTTTTCTTCTCCACAGAGCGGCTCCTCTTGGAAGCGTTCGACCCTCAGTGCAGATTGCATGCGATGAGAAATCCAGCGCTTCCTTGTCTCAGTTTATGCTGATGATCAGAATGAAAAACAAAAAAGCCTTAAGTTTCATTTTGACGTATCCGCCTTTATTTTTCAATCAGAAACTCTAGCCATACTCGGCTCCCAAAGACGAGAGGTGGCTGCACCGACTGCAGGTCCTTCCAGGAAAGGGCGAGAGTCACCTCCTCGTCCGCTCCAAAAAAACTAGTAGGGAATGACCCCGGTTTTATCCACCTAGCACTCGGCATTTCATGGCGAAGGGTGGCTTTCTCCCCCGCGAAGGTCGCCGGGATGAATCCACCACGCTGACCCAGGAACAGGGTAACTGCACGGGCAGCCTCATCCATTTAATTCAGCACCCGAGAGCGCTGAGGGCAGCCGCTCACCCGGGATTATTTAGGTGGGGATGGACGCGATTTACGTCAGTCAACAACAAAAAATGAAATCCTTCACCTACACGGGGTAAAAGTTCAGAGCTCGCTCTCTATTTTTATTTGCCTTTATTGTAAAAGCCGGGGTAGCTTTGTCAGGAGTAAAGATGTGCTGTGGGGACCCTTTCCGAGAATGACCTGTAGATCTATAGGAAACAATTGACGTAGGAGGCAATAATTCAAAATACCAGGAATTATTTCAAGTCGTAACGGTTAGCCCAGCCTATTTAAGAGAAAAATAATTCGTAGGGCAGAGTGAACTCAACCTAGATTTCATACAACCTGAAGCCTCACCCGAGAATTGCATTAGAGAAAAAAAAACAAACCCACATTTCTAAACGCGAGGGGAACTTGGTCAGAAGTTTGTTCGGACATCCAACATCGCCCGCTCGTTTTTAACAGGCTCGGGAGCTCAGCCGGTGCCGAGGAAAGAAACGATCTAAATGGGATCCGCCAACTGTAGGGGCGAGATGACGGTCTTGTTTTATTTATACGCTATTTCCCGGTGTCCTGAACAAGGACAAGCCACTTGGCCACCCGAGGCTTACCAGCACATGAAAAAGTTTTCACCTAAAAAAAGGAGCAGATATTTCCAACAACGTCCAATAGATGGTGACGATGCATAAGAAATCCTGATGAGTTTTTTTTCTAGCCACTTATTTAGCATTCCCCCCCCCTCCAGCACTCCCTTTTGATACCTGAAAGTCTGTTATGGCCGTTTCGCATCGCTCGGGGCTGACAACAGAGCACAACGGTACGTAGGGGGAAGAAAAATAAGTCGTTCACGCATAAACAGGCATGGATTTTATTCAGAAGTAGGTGAAATGCAACTTTCGAGAAGGAAAGGGGCAGCTGAAGAACAGGTATATTTGTGCACTGTCATGCCTGGCCAGCAACAGTAAGAGTCAGCTTCAGGCTGGTAACTTTAGTATCAAAAAACAATAAAAAAATAGTAATAATAATAATAATAATTAAAAAAAAAGAAGTTCTAGGCGCTGACCAAGGTCACATCACTGTTCGGGTTATTTTTCACCGTGTTAGAGAGTATTTTTCCCACTGTCGACAACAGAGCTCACATCGAGTGACCGCAGGTGGAAAATCCTCATCCAGGACCCGGCCAAGCCTCCTCCGTCCCAGACGACCATCTCCACGTCCCCTCCCAGAGGAGCTTGTTAAGATGATATTGTCAGGGACACCTCTTACCTTTGAGTGATGAAATGCTAAAGAAATATAAAAGTTTTTTGGGGGTGGTGGGGGGGGAATTGCGGTTGCTGTTCGCCCTGGTGGCATTGCATTTTCACAGCAACCACAAGTTTCTGGTCTGAATATGGCGAAAGGTGGGAGCCGCAATTTCTGGCAGGAGTTGCTTCTTGCATAAGAAATAAAGACTTGGGTTGTTTTTTTTTTTTTAACATCAATTTTTTTTTGTTTCAAGGTGGGTTTTTTCTCTTTTTTTTTTTTCTGGTTTTGGTTTTTGTTTTGTTTTTTTTTTAATTCCTTTTCCCCACTGCCTCACGCCAAACTGCAAATCTCTGGATGCAGACTCCACTGATAATATTATTGTCTTTGTTTTTAACAAACCGTTGTGGGCATAAATTAAAAAACTAATTAGAGCTTCGTTTCAAGGCTTTGAGAGGCAGAAATTGCGGGGCAAAAAATGAAAGGAGGAAGGTGTATGGTTGCCTAAAAAGAAGTGACAAAGATCGATTTGACCCTGCAATTTAACTCGGCAGCCTGGTTTCAAAGACAGACCTATTTAAGAATTTGTATTTCGTTCACTTGGCTTATTCACCATATCCCATTACCCCCTAACCGCATTAAAATGTCAAAGTTTATCCATTTAGATCTTGTGTTTCCATCCTTCCTGGGAAGAGCTTTTCCACAGGAGCTGCCTCCCAGACCCAGCCCACAAATCACCGAGACCCCGAGTGCCCAGTGCCGCCCATGAAATTATTTGGCATTTCTCTGGTATAGATATTTTTCTACTAAAACCAGCGACGGCACGTCCCATATCCCTTCATTTACTGAGCAGGTATTACAGCTAAACTGAAGCTAGGGGGTGACAAGAAAAGTCAGTAGCATAGGTGTGTTGGCATACACATTTAACACAAGAATATATTGCATTATATATAAACATATAGTATAATATACATTTAATATTGTGGTTTTATATACACACACACACACGTATATATGTGTATAACTTGCCATTCATAGGACCAGAGACCTCCTAGATGTCCTTTCTGATCAAAATTATTCTATGTCCCGCTCCAAGCAGGGCTGACTTCACCGCTGCATCAGGTTGCTCATGGCCTCATCCAGGCGACTTTTGAACATCTCCATGGGTGGAGGCTCCGCAGCCTCTGAGAGAAATCCTGTATCAGGTTTTATCGAGCGGGGCTCAGAGCCTGACTGTGATTCTTTCTGCTGTTCTCCTCAGAGCGTCCTTCACCTCCTGGTTCCTCAGGCTGTAGATGAGGGGGTTCAGCATTGGGATGACCACCGTGTAGAAGACGGAGACCACTTTGTCAGTGTTCAGGGAGTAACTAGAGCTGGGGCGTAAATACATGAAGATTGTCGTCCCGTACAACATGGTCACTGCTGTCAGGTGGGACGCGCAGGTGGAGAAGGCTTTTTGCCTGCCTTCAGCTGAGCGGATCCTCAGGATGGCAAAGGAGATGAAAGTGTAGGAGACCAGGATGGTGGAGATGGTGCTGAGCTCAATGACGCCAGCCAAGGAGAAGAGGATCATCTCGTTGATGTAGGTGCTGGCACAGGACAGAGCCAGGAGGGGAGGAACGTCACAGAAGAAGTGGTTGATGACATTGGAGCTGCAGAAGGGCAGCCTAATGATGAAGGTCATCTGTATGATGGAGGTCAGGACCCCCCCAGTGTAGGACCCCACCAGCAGCCACATGCACAACCTCCGAGTCATAACAGAGGAATAGAGCAGGGGGTTACAGATGGCCACGTACCGGTCATACGCCATGACGGCCAGCAGGAAACACTCAGTCGTCACGAAGACGATGTAGAAGGCGGCTTGGCCCATGCAGCCAACGAAGGAAATAGTCTTCCTCTCCGATAGGAAGCTCACCAAGGTCCTGGGGGCAATCACAGAGGAGAAGCAGATGTCAACAACGGAGAGGCTGCCAAGGAAGAAGTACATGGATGTATGGAGTCGTGGGTCACCTCGGATGACTACGATTATCCCCACGTTGCCCAAAAGGGTGACGGTGTAGATGAGCAGGAACAGCACAAAGAGGGGTGCCTTCATCTCCGCTTGGTCACTCAGGCCCTCGAGAATGAACTCTGCCACTGAGGTGTGATTCTGCTCCGCCATTCAGGGCTTCGTGTCTACCGAGGAAGGAGAGAGCCTGAAAATATAAGACAGTGGAAACCATGCCTTTATTTATTTGAACTGAAATGGGATAACCTGATAATTTACACCCTGTGCAGCCAGGGCACCCGGAACATTCATTTCTAGGGAGCTAGAGTGGGAGGGACTGCACCGAAGCCATCTGCTCCGAGCTTCTCCTCCTTTACAGTCCAAGGAAAGAGTCCCTTCTGAAAGGAGAGCATCCCAGCTTTCCCAAACATCTTCCCCGCCTGCAGCGAGTCACTGCGGAGGGTCTCTCCCTTTCTCACTGTGGGCAGACCTGCGGGCAGGTTCATTTGTATCACAGAATCCCATTTCGGTAGCTGCAGTTTGATGAGATCGATGGATATAGCAGCAGACGGGGATTCAGGTGACACAGACCAAATCATCAGCTCTGCCCTTGACCTCCTGTGATTAAGTTTGTCTCCACATTTGTTTCCCCTCCTCCCATTCCGAACCGATCACAACAAAGCACCCAGAACACGACAGCTCTGATTTTGGCAGCGGCTTCTGGCTATAATTGTAATAGTAAGAGTAAAAATGCTGTAGCTTTCCTTTGTTGGTTTTGGGAAAGACACTGAGGTGAAGAAAAAAAACCCAGTCTTTAATTTGTTGGGAAGTAGGGAGGGAGAGAGGAATGGGGTGTTGCATGATCCTAAAACTCATTCAGGACATGAGGAGTTTAATATTATAGTCTCAGAAACCTTGGGGAGATGAAGCCAGGGAGACCATGAGCAAAATTTGGGTCCAAAGCTGTTATTTTGAACTGGGGTAAGCATCAAATATTTCCTTGGTACAATTTAGAGACTAAACACCGTAAAATCTGTCTTGATTTTCAAGATCAAGATCAAATCTTGACATTCAGAGCAAAGGCACTAGCCGTGGTGTTAGGGTCCCTTGTATAAAGACTTTATGTGGGTTTAACAAATGATGAATGAGCCTTTCAATAAGCGAGCGCGTCGCATCCCTGTTTATGGCTCCCCTCGTCATGCTGCGGTAGTCCACGGCAGGCACCGCGAACCGCCACGATACGCCGATGACTTTAATCATGCCTCGTATTTCCAGAAGTGGACTGGGAGATGAAACCTGATTTACAGAAGTGATTTAACTGTCAGGAGGTAGCTGTGAGTTTATGAGCGTGAAGCAGCTGTACCGTATTAACTAAGCCCAGACCAAAGTGGGATCCACGATGCTGTCCTGGAATATAAAGTCACACCTGGTGCTCTCCCCGGTGTGTGCAAACAGCAGCATCCAACTGCGAATTGCACCTCGTTTCCAGCTGAAAACTAGGTATGGCTGAGAGCACTGGCAGAAGGCACGAGGGAGGGGAACGGTCAAGGGGAAAAAAGAGCCAGACTGAGAATTCACTGTTTTAAGATGCACCAGAGGTGGAAAACCTTCTCAGAGGGAGCCTATGGTGGCACAGCATGGTATCCTCATGGTTAGGGCACTCACGAGGACTTCTCTCGCCCCATTTTCAGCAGGCAAAACCCCAGCAGCTCCTGCCTCTCCCTTCAGCTGGAAGAGGAGTCAACGCCACGCAGCAGCTCCTGCCTCTCCCTTCAGCTGGAGGAGTCAACGCCACAGATGAGACCGCAGAGCTGTGCTGAGCCAAACTCGCTCAACTCCAGTTGCCTAAGTTTGGGCACCTAGTTAAGCTGCTCGCCCTAATGCAAATGTGATATACAGGTTTCTGTTCCCAATAACATGAAGGTTCAGAATAATCCTGTAAAGATGTAATTGTTCTAATGCAAATGTGATATACAGGTTTCTGTCCCCAATAACATGAAGGTTCAGAATAAAACAATTACATCTTTACAGGATTAAAGATGAGAATCAAAGTCTTACTCCACCAGATGAGTGCCAGGATCAGAAGACTCATTGAAGAACCATTCTCCATCAGCAGAGTATTTCTTCATGGAAATATTCTTTACTTTTTAAAGTGAGTATCACTTTATTTCAGGGTCAGTAGGTGGGTTAATCTTTCCTTAGAGTGTTCTCTCTTCTTCTCCCAGGGTCCTTAAACTTACCATAAGCACCATGACTTCTGATCTTTTGAATTCAAAACACTGGAGCGCATCCCAGCAGAAATATTTCCTCTTCTTTAACCAACCCAGAGGAGCAAACCTTTACCTGGTGTAAATCGGAGCAGCCTCCCCCAAGGTAACGTTGCTGCAGTGATTTATACGGGAGCAGGGTAGTCCCAGCAGAGCTCACCCGCACCTTTCAGGGAACGGTCACACCTACCTGCGGATGGGGGTCACCTCCCCTTACCAGCTGCAAGGTCTTTTCCACTTTGGACGACGCTCCAGGCTCAGGATGTCTGCACAGTAGATCTGGGGGACTAACCCTTGAAGCCATCCTCCTAGCTTCCAGATAAACGAGAACGTCTCTCCTGAGAGCTTGAGAGCCTCCTGCATATTTTCATCAGATGAATTTCTCCACTTGCAGCAACGTGTCGCTTTTGCACGTCTCTCTGCAGGTCTTTGTGGGCAACGGGCACCCCCTCCTCAGGGAACAAGTGTTTGTCATGGCTTTGGCGACAGTTCAGGTCTCCGAGAAGTGAATCTCGACTGTATACTGCTGGATCCTTAGTGAGAATCCATGAGAGTCACAACAGTCTAAACTGCTAATAAAGGCTTGGCTGCGTACGCGGGAGGGTGCAGAGTCCTGTGCTAATTATTGTCACAAACACCAATAACCTGTTACAACACTCGGCAGCCTCAAGGGACAGAAAAGGTAGAGATCCAAACGAGCACAAGTTATTCTTCACAAGCCCCTCTGAAAATCAAGGGGGAGGTGAGAAGGTGCATCCAAAGGGCAATTTACTCCAGGTATCTTAAACACCTATTGCAAGCAGCTTAGGCTGTCGTAATTAGCTCTGGATGGAGGCCTGGAGCAAATGGCCGGGATTACAGGAGATGAAGGCTGCCCCAAGCCTCCAGGCAAGGAATGAGCCTGAAAGGCTTCCAGGCTGCTGATGGTTATGAACAGGGAGGTCTATACAGGACCCACCTGTCAGAACACGATTGATAGACAGGCCATGAAACCGTTTTACTATGCTCCAGGTATTTCCAGGAGTATCTCGGCTGCCCATTTTTTCCTCCCTTTTGCAGAGAGCCGGGTCGCTGCCCCAAGCCTCCAGGCAAGGAATGAGCCTGAAAGGCTTCCAGGCTGCTGATGGTTATGAACAGGGAGGTCTATACAGGACCCACCTGTCAGAACACGATTGATAGACAGGCCATGAAACCGTTTTACTATGCTCCAGGTATTTCCAGGAGTATCTCGGCTGCCCATTTTTTCCTCCCTTTTGCAGAGAGCCGGGTCATTCTGCTGCTCCACCTCTATTGCAAGATCAAACCCGCCTCATCACAGCCTATTTTGAGAGATGGCTTCTAATCCAGTTTTCTGCAAACTTT
>NW_008794432.1:102131-135804 GCF_000699145.1 Aptenodytes forsteri | reverse complement strand
ATCCAGTTTTCTGCAAACTTTTTTTTTTTGGCTAGCAGAAAATTGATAGCATATTCATGGTCATTTCGGTGTAATTTGTGTCTGCTCAACGCACTCAATCGATACCAGCTTCTTTCAGTGTCTGGAACATTTTCAGGAGTTTACAATTCACACTATTTCTTTCAGTATAGCTGTTTTTTTCCCCTTTAAGTAATAGAAGCCCGTGCTTTTAGATTAAACTGACAGCACGGATAGAGTCACCATCTAAATAGCAGTTCGTATGTGGATCATATTTGATCCATAGATGGGATTTATTCATCTATCAGTTGTCAACAACGTCAAGCGTGGACATATGAGCCAACTGCCTAGGCTCTCTTTGCAGTCAGTAGAAATGAAGGTGGTGGTTCAGCTCTTCAGGCATGGGTGTCCAGGACTATGGGACCCACTGTGCATCCCTAAAGGGCACAAGTCTCCTTACATCTTATGCCACGTCTGCCAGACCTGTGTCCGTATGTCCTACGATACCTCAGGTGGAATTAGATGGATCAGTGGAGTCAGTGTAGCCCGGAGGAGGATTTGCCATGTCCAAAGGAGATCCATGCAAGGTCATGTGAACAAGTTCTCCATCAGTATTGCTGAGAGCCTAGAGGACTGGCTGAGAGATGGACACATGGGATGGGTTCGGGCTGACCTTGCTCCAGGTCAGCATGCCGTACGGACCTACACATGAGCTATAGGTGTCCCCGCTTCTCCTCCAGTCTGAACTCCAACGGTGTGATTCAGTTGGCCAAAGGGATGGCTCTGGCGGAAGCACTACAGGACTTACAGGCACCCTTGACCTTCTGGAGGAGCAGCTGGAGCCCAGCAGGAAACCTTCAATGGCACCAGAGCCAGCACAACCAGCAACAGACCAGCACCTGCACCAGCAAACCCAACTATTGGCAGAGAAGAGCAATGCAGACAGCCACGCTGACCCCAGACGGGTGTTTTGGTTGGGTGTAGCTCTACAAATGGCAATATTTTAACAGCAGGGTTTATACTGTGTTCAGTTTTGGGCCCCTCACTACAAGAAGGACGTCAAGGTGCTGGAGCGTGTCCAGAGAAGGGCAACGAGGCTGGTGAGGGGTCTGGAGAACAAGTCTGATGAGGAGCGGCTGAGGGAACTGGGGAAGTAACAAGCGATAGGACGAGAGGAAACAGCCTCAAGTTGCGCCAGGGGAGGTTTAGATTGGACATGAGGAAAAATGTCTTTACTGAAAGAGTGGTTAAACATTGGACCAGGCTGCCCAGGGAAGGGGTGGAGTCCCCATCTCTGGAAGTATTTAAAAGACGGGTAGATGATACACTTCGGGACATGGTTTAGTGGGCATGGGGGTGTTGGGTCAATGGTTGGACTCTATGATCTTAGAGGTCTTTTCCAACCTCAATGATTCTATGATTCTATTTGGGGAGTTTTTGTGCCAACACTTTCACCACCAATTCACATTTGTTCCCACTTTATTACCAAGCCTCCAGGTACAACTCAAAACACACACACCCCTTTCTTGAAAGGGTAAATAAAAACATGCATTCCAGTTATTTCCAAGAGAAACCTCTTTTGCTTCTTACAAAAGGATGACAAAGAAGGAAAAACAATTTGTAGAAAGCCATTACACAAACAGTTATCAGGTAATTAGGTATAAACCTTTGAAATGTTTATCACTAAATTCTTCATCTCCCTTGTATCAGCTACGCAGCTGTGTTGTGTATTGCTGCATCTAAGGGTATTTTTGGCCTATTAATTTTCCTCTTATAACGGAGGTAGAAATGGAAAGGAGTTGCAAATAAAAAACATGAAAATAGTATATAAACTGAAATCTGACATGTGGAAGTGACAGGACCTATAGGCTGGGTGGGTTTTAGCCACCGTAAATTCAGAGGTCTTGAAGTTAAATATGTCAGAGTCATGCTACATTTCCTATACGCAGTGTTATGTCTTTATGCAACATAGTTCACCCAAGCCATTTCCCACATTTATTTCAACAAGAATCATGGTCTTTTGTTCCTGCTAGGGAGGGAGACTAAGATCAGGTTTATGTTTACCTATTAAGCACCGAATTTGGCCAGTTAAATCCCACAGCTAATGGTCTTTCACATACAGGTCACTACATGCTTTGAGAAAATTAGAGAAAAAATAGAAATACCAGGTTTATTGCCACTAACACACCATGGCTTTACTGTACGTCCTTAAGTTTGAATATACGTACTAAACAATTCCACTAAACAGTACATTTAGGAACTGTCACTGTCCAATACTTAACGTTGTGTATTAACAAAATCATTTAAAGTATTTATTCACTATAAAACACATTTTGAAGCACTAAAGTGCAGCAGAAATTTTTTTAAAATACCTTTGAACATACTTTGATGGGTCATTGCGGAAGAAGAGGATCCAGAGCAATTCCTCTCAATTTTCCCCATTTTCTGCAGCTTTAGGGAAACATTTCCTCCTTTCCCATCCAAGCCTCCTTGCTCTGCTCCATGCGTTCTCCTGCATGCTCCCGTCTGTCATGGGGACTACCTGGAAGCACTGAAGTTCACCTTAAATCTGCAGATCCCATCTCATGGCTGGAAGAGGTACAGCACTTGCTTGGGATGTAGTCCCCTGCGCTGAGGAATGATGTCCAAACTGTAGGAGAGGGTGACCACGAGTAGGCTCAGGCCAAAGACAGCTGAGGAAAAAAAATTGTCCAAGTCCTCAGCAGAAATCTCACAAATGTGTTATTTTTACAGGGCTGAGCCTTGCCATCGTATTTCCCTTCAAGAGAGAGGTGGCTTGGGATTGCCTAAGGAATGGCAGGTCCATGAGAAAACCCAGCACGTGCTTGCCTCCAAATATTCAGAAGCCATCTGGACATTTTAGCATGTTTCCTCACAAATTGACCTTTGGTGGTTCTTCAATGAGTACGTACTTCTCCTGTTATGAAATGCACTATCTAGAGGCGATTGTATGACAAATTAATCCCACATCGATAGAGCCAGACTACAAAACGGACAATAACATACAGAAGAATTATCACAGCTTCTCTCCGATTTCAAAGAGACCCCCAAAACACAGACCCCATTCCCATCTCTGCCTAAATGTCAAACCGTTTACCACTTTAACAGGGAAATAATTATTCTCCCCGCTGCTCTCTTCAGAGCACTCTTCACCTCCCGGTTCCTCAGGCTGTAGATGAAGGGGTTCAGCATGGGGATCACCACCGTATAAAAGACAGAAACGATTTTGTCCCTGCCCAGGGAGTAGCTGGAGCTGGGCCGCAGGTACATGAAGAGAAGGGTCCCGTAGAAGATGGTGACGACCACCAGGTGGGATGCACAGGTACCAAAAGCTTTGCACTGGCCTGGTGCAGAGCCCATCCTCAGGACGGTGAACAGATGCAGCCGTAGGAGACGAGGACAACTGATATGGTGGTGACCTCACTGAAGCCCCCGAAAGCAAGTACCAGCACTTGGTTGAGGCGAGTATCAGAGCAGGCCAGTTTTGACAGCGGTGGCCAGTTGCAGAAGAAGCGGTCAATGACGTTGGGGCCGCAGAAGGACACTCTCAGCGCAAACCCCGTGAACACCGAGTTCAAAAACCCAACCGCGTAGGACCCAGCCAAGAGGGAAACGCAGACCTTCTGGGACATGACAACGGGGTAGCGCAGCGGGTTGCAGCTGGCGACATAGCGATCGTACGCCATCACGGCCAGGAGGTAACACTCCACGGTTACAAAAGTAGCGTAGAAATACAGCTGTATGAAACAGCCAGCAAAAGAAATAGTCTTCCTTTCCAATGAGAGGTTCAGCAGCATGTTGGGTGTCACAACTGAGGAGTAGCACAGGTCCAAGAAGGACAAGTTGCTGAGAAAGAAGTACATGGGGGTTTGAAGCTGGGAATCGAGACAGACTACGGCAATGATGCCAAGGTTTCCCACCACGGTGATGACATAGGTGGGCAGGAAAACCACGAAAAGGGTAACTTGGAGGTCGAGGTGATCCATGAAGCCCTTGAAAACAAATTCTGTCACTGTAGTCCAGTTTTCCCAAGCCATCCGTGTGCAGGAGACTCCCAGCTCCCAGGCAGGGAGGCAATTTCCATGAGACCAGTTATGATGACTTAATCCCTTGCTTAATTATTAGTGGGTTTTAACCCTGTGCTCTATAGGTAATGAAGACCTTTTCTAATGAAACACTGCCAGACACCCTGGCAGGATGCTTAGTTGGTCCACAACCACCCGGCCATGCAGGGACCCACGTCTCCTGACTACACCTGCCATTTAAGCTCTTAAACCAAGCTTTGAATATATCTTCTACCTTCATGTGCTGATCTCAAGGAAAGAAGTATGAAACCAACGAAGCAAGTTCTCCCTTGGACATCACCGTGGTCTTCACTAGGCCCATTGTCTCCATCTGTCTGCAGTTTTCGCCACATTAAGGGAAGAGCAGCTCACATTCACTAATGTTTGTTCTGATAATACATGAGCTAGAGGAATATTAGCGTTCACTCCGCTTTTCAGGTTGACGATGTCCCAGAGACTCTTTTTATTATCCCAGGTAGCTCAGGGTTTGAACTTGTTGCTCAGGGCTTCTTATTCTAAGTGCTGATAAACAAAAATAATGTGGGTGGTTTTTTTTTTTTTAAATAGGTGATTGCTAACAAAGTTAGTGGCAACTTTGGGAAATAAACTGCATTTCAATAACTGCTCTCATCTCATGAGCATAAATACACGGACAGAAGGGCATATGCACGTATCTTCCCTTTTCCAATACCTTCCAGCTTAGCTGGTGGCTTGCTAGAAATAAAGGGAACAGCACAATTTTTATCATTTAACTTATATTTTAAGCAAACAGTAACTTCCCAAGTACTTTCAAGCAACTGATTAACATGCCAAATTAAGGTTAGAAAGTAAAACTTCCTTTTAGAAAAAAGTTGTAACATAACGATGTGTCTGAAACAGTTGAGAGCAGTTTAAACGTAGCTCCCCTTTCTCTGTAAGAAAGCCTCAGTTTGCCCTCGTACCAGGCTGCAGCATACTTCAACTTCTTTTTTTATTCCCTAGTCCAGTCCTCCGCTTCACCCTGAAGACGCTCGCTGCCCTGTGTTCTCGCTTGCCACCAATTCCACCGCTATCCCCCAAAAAAGGACCCGAGTCACCACCTCTTCTGGTTTCCTGGAGAAGATCCAGCCTTTTTTCAGTCTGAACTACTTTTGTGCCTGCCTCTGTTATTAGTTTCTCAAGGAGATCATTCACAATCTGCACCTTTTTATTTCTGAGGAAAACTAGAAAAGTAACAATACAGAAAATTAGACACTATCCTAGTAAATTCACTTGAAAGTGTGTGTGCTCATCTCGTAATAGGATAAAATAATTAATATGTCCCCAAAAAAAGGATTGTGCCTGGGGAGAGGGCAAACACATAAGACATACTAAAGATTTCTTCTGTACCTGTGTATATTTGTCCCAGTAGAACTCTTACCAGTAGGCAAGGATATGTTTTCAAAGAGAAATGGCAATTTTTGCTCTTGAGACAATTGCTGCTACGTTTCTTTGGCATTGCCTCGAATCAGAGCTTTCTTACCTGTCTGCATGACTATTGCACAGCATCATCACTGAGTAAGGAAAACCTTATTTTTCCACCTTCTAGCTTGCTTTATAAACCAGAGCTTCAGGCGAGCAATTTTTTCCGAGTCTCCTTTTCTTCTCCTGTTTTTTAATTCTACATGGTGCTGGATGCCCATGTATGGCTGTGTCTCCCAGAGGCTCTCGTCTTCACTATTTATCGCTTTCCAGCTTAGATGGTTGGGATAAGCTGCCAACAGCCTCATTGGGCACGTCACCCCATGCCAATCACTCTTGCTTTTTCGCCCCTTCGGATATAATTGGAAAGTTCCCTTAGTGATTTCAAGAGTTAGAGGTCTGGAGCTATTACCTCCTTAACCCTTGAGATGGGTTGTCTTCTGGGAGCCAGAATACGCCAAGAGCAGAAACTGCTACGAGGTTATTGAGAAACAGCGTCTCCTAGAGACAGCACCTTGCAGCTATGGAAACACTCGAGCTGGAAAGGTTTACCAATCTTCGCTAAGCCTTGAAAATCGTAAAGAATAGTCTACCCATTTCCAAAACAAAATGTTGCCAACCTACTGAAGGCCGTAATCGTGTATCAAATTAGGAAATGGAGGAGGTACTAAGGACCAGAGAATAATACTTGAATATAATGTCAATTTTTTTACTCTATTTCCCTCGCTGAGAATACTGTCTCCCATGGTACCCATGGAGGGACATGGCCTGGATGGAGAGAGGCTGCCAGAGGAGCGAGCACTGGCTGGGCTGTTGGGTGCAGAGGGTGATGGGTGGTGGGTTGTGCTCTGCCTGGAGGCTGGGGAGTGCCACAGGGGTTTGTCCTCTTTAATCTCCTTAAATAGAGCCAAGGGGGACACCATGGTGTGCAGGGGACCATCCCACAGTACCTGGGCAAGGCAAGTAGAGTAGACCCAGAGACCTGGGCCAAATTCAGCCAAGACTCCAGACCATCGGGCAAGTTGGTGATGATGAGGCAGGTCCAAGGTCAAGCCAAGTCAATCCCCTGGTCAGGGTCGGGTCCAGCAATTGCTAGGCAGGTCCACGATCAAGCAAAGGTGCAGAACAAAGGAGTCCATAGGTGTGCACACCTGCTGCCAAACTGGAAGCCAGCACCCCTCTAGCATAACCCAAGAGAGGAGCAAGCTCCCTGGGTGGAGCTTAAATAGAGCTCATGGGCAAATGGGCAGAGGGTGGGGATGGAGGCCCCAGGTGAGGCTGGTCAGGGCCATTAAGGCCTCTCAGTTGACTCTGGGAGAGATTAATCACTGTCTGAAAATGCCCATTTCTCACCATTTAATATAGTGGAAGCCCAGAGTCACCAGCTCAGGTGTGGACAGCCGTGCCATAGGTACCGAAATGTGGATAATCCCACCCTTGCTGGAAAACTGGGCTGTCTAGTGTCCACAGAGGGACATCAGCAGCTCCAGAGACGGAGTCAGTTGTGCTTCATGAACCATTTGGGGATCCTCTGAAAGATCTGAAATGTCTCTAAACTCATTTTCATTCCGTCGGCAAGGTCAGACCGAAACCTTTGCATGGTCCACAAGTACCTCAGAAGCATCACAGGAGCTGGTCATCACTGCCGCCGTGTATCTGTGCTCAGCGGTGGCTCATCCATCCACGTGATGTCTTTCAGACACCCGAAGCAGCACAGTGGCTTTCAGAATCGCATTTCACCCTTTTTTTTTTTCCTTTTCTTTTTTTTTTTTCCCCTCTGGTAAACCCTGCCAGGAAGAGCCCTGGGGGCTTTCTCCCAGGAGAACACGAGGGACCGTTTTTAGAGCCCCGTCACCCACAGGCTCAGCTCTCGGAGGCTGGGAAGGAGCACGTCTCTCGTCACATCAGGCGGTTAATAGGGGTTATGCAGACGCATAGACGTTCTCTGCTGCATTTGGGACAAGCCCTTGGCTCCCATCACTCCATAGCAGCGAAGGCACAGGAGGAGCCGTAACGCCAAGACAAAGCAGAGCCTCGCCTACGTTTAGGCAGTGGGCTTTCTTCTTCATGTCCTCTTTTTTTGGGCTCTGTCGGGAAACAGCCTTACAAAGTAGGTTTTCTTCATAATAAGAGGGAGTAATGGCTTATGCAAATTGCTTTTCTTTTACTTAGGCAGCTAAAGCAAGAGGAACTGATTTATGCAAGTGCTAAATAAGGACGAGTCTTATTTCGTTATAAAGAAATGCAACATTTCAAACCGTCAGCAGAATATAGTCATTAACAAAACAGCCTTTGGAATCAGCACGTTTTAAAATTAACTCAGTTTTCAAGTAAGCGTCTTAATGCCCACGGTTTTAGGATGCCTCAGCGTGCTGGAGCTCATAAAGGTATAAATCATGAATTTACCAATGTGAATTTTATCCATTGTGAATGATACATAATAATTTGATAAATGTGATTTGAAGACTGGAGTAATAATCAAAAGCCAAAGGAAAATGTCTGGAGGTCGTTAATGTCGTGTAATCTGTGATTTCACTGGGACTGTGACTTTCTCTTGCTCCAGGTTTACGTGCACTCCTATGAGGTTCCCCTGAGGTGTCTTCCGAAACAAATTTCTTTCGAACTGAAAGTGAAGAAAGATCTGATTCTTTTCTTAAATCTGAAAACACACGTGCTAGAATAAATCTATAGTTTTAAGCATCCAAGCAGAAAAACAAAATTGCCATTCGTATTGCTTCAACTCACTCCCTGTTCTCTTCTAAGTACCTCAACTGAAAAACAAAAAACATATACAGTTTGGGTTTAGAAAATAGAGTAGATTATACCAAAATGTGGCAGTTAAACTGGTGATTGATTGGAGTGGAATATGGCCCAAAAGTGAAACGATTTTTTATAATTTTGATATTTTTCTTCCTTTTGGCTCAGCAGGTAACATCTGGTCATGGGAGGAAATCACGTGCAGACTAAATTCATCCTCTTGGGAATTACAGACCGTCCATGTGTGCAGGCCCCTCTTTTTGGGTTGTTTCTATTGATTTACATTGTCACTGTGGTGGGGAACGTTGGGATTATGGTCTTGGTTTGGGTGGTTCCCAGCCTCCACACCCCCATGTACTTCTTCCTCACCCATTTTTCATTCGCTGACGTCTGCTATTCCACAGTCATTTCCCCCAAAATGCTAGCAGACCTGTTATCAGAGAATAAAACCATTTCTTTCGCTGGCTGCGTGACGCAGTTCCATGGCTTTGCTTTCTTTGCGACTGCCGAGTGTCACCTCCTGGCTGTGATGGCCTATGACCGGCATGTTGCTATCTGCAACCCCCTGCTTTACGTGACGGTCATCTCCAGCCGCATCTGCCGGCAGCTGGTAGCATCGTCCTACCTCATCGCCTTTCTCAGTGCCATCATCTACACAGGCTGCACGTTTGGGGGTTCCTTCTGTGGACCCAACCAGATCGACCACTTCTTCTGCGACGTCAGCCCCGTGCTGAAGCTTGCCTGCTCCGACACCCGCAGCAGCGAGATGGTCATCTTTGCCTTTGTCGCCATAAACGCGGTGGGCACGAGCGTGATCATTTCGCTTTCCTACATCTGTATCCTCCGCACAGTCCTGAGGATGCGCTCGGCACGGAGCAGGTCCAGAGCCTTCAACACCTGCGCCTCCCACTTGACGGCTGTCTCCTTATTCTACGGGACAATATTCTTCACGTACCTACAACCTGCGTCTAGCCACAGCAGCCTGGATAAGGTGGCCTCCATCTTCTACACCGTGGTCACCCCCATGCTCAACCCATTCATCTACAGCCTGAGGAACAAGGAGGTGAAGGGCGCTCTGGTGAAGTGCAGGAGAAGGGTGTTAAACCGCTGTCAACATAGAAGAGCTGTATCAGCTAGGCAGTGAACAGTTTATCTTACGCGAGAAAGCCTGTGATGCATTAAAACAATTGAATTTTTCCCTAATCCTCACAATTTTATGTAGGTTCTTCCACAGTTTCTGCACAAAAGTCAGTTACAGTATTTAGCCCTGAGAAATAGACCCCGCGAGCATACCTTCCTTGGGAGGCAACCAGGAGGAGCGGGAGCCTCAAACTTTATTTCACTTTGCAGTCAGCAGTCTGTAGGAAGAACTCACCCTGAATTATTCCCGGCTTCTCTTCCTCACAGGAAGCACGAATCATAGTTTTATTGATTTATAACTTTTCTTCACTGATAAATATGTATTTTTCTTGCAAGATTGTTGACCTTATCCCTAAACTCCAATAAAATTCCTCACTGTTACCTGCAAGTTATTTATTAGAGTCAAGCTGCTGGGGTGGGAGGGAACCTTTTGGAAGAGTAAGTGTGTTATAAAATTTGCTTGCCGAAAAAAGGTAAGATAAAAGGCTTGAAAAGATACAGTGCATTTGTTTCTGACTTAAAAAGTGAAAAAGCTGGCGGGAGTCAGGATCTCAAGCTATATCTTTGAATACCCAGGGGCATCCCTCCCCAGGCTGCACACTTCGGCATGCGTCTTCACTTAAGGGAAGAAAGTGTAGGCAATATAATTAAAAATACAGGACGACGAACCCTGCTGAGGCTGCCCGGTGTTAAGGGCAATTTCTGCGCAGCGATTGCGTCAAGGGGGCCCGCCGTTCATTTCAAACGGTGTTTTACATTCATCTTAAGTGCCGTCTACTTAAGTGGTGAGACAAATGGAATAGCACCTGGAGCTATGTACCAGTGTCCCATGATATGTCCCATCACGTCCAAATGCCCGGCTCATGATAAAGCACGCCATGAAAACCAAATGGCGTATTTCATTTAAAAATTAAGCGTGTGTCTAGTTTCCATAGGTGAAGGACAATCCTGAACACGTAATCTGTGGGTAGCTGATAGCTGTCAGGGTCTGAAAAAAGCCCAAACCCAGCAGTTCTGCAAATTATGGCTCCTTAAAGAAGGGGGGACACAAAGCACGGTACAGGAATGGCCGCGACACTGGGGAGGGACCAGCAATCCTTCCTCTTTCCCTGGCAGGCACGTAAGAGAAAAAGCGTCCTAATTTCTGCTCATCCTAATTAATTCCAAAGGACATTTGTCGTTTCTTGAGTGCGCGCTCATAAGCATTTGTGTTTGGGTGCAATTCTGCAACTTCCTTGCAAAATTCGGCAAAATTCAGGTTGGCTGGATAAGTTCAGCATAGGGTCTTCCTCCTTCTCACACACTTGATTTTGGTTGCCCCTTGGCTGTTGATGCCGCTCGGACACCTTCGGGTGGTGTGATGAGTTCTGACTCCGCAGAGTCATAGACCCGCCTGCCTTGTCTGCAGCAGGGAAATGCTGCAGCAGAAAAAATACCTTTCCCTTAGCCCTTGTGGGTAGCGTGGGAATTAGCTTATATTTGGAAAGGAGATGGATGGTGGACTGTCGCTTTTGTGTGCTCTGGCAACCAGCAGTGGGAGAGGAGACATTGCCTTAGGTCTGGGGGAAAAGTGGCTTCCACCTGCAGCTGAATGAAGGATATCATTAAAAGCTCAAGAGCTTGGCAGGACAGAGACTTTTGATATCAGATGGCTTCTTTCTTTTAAAACCTTCACCACACCTTGTTATTCTTCCTTCTAGTTTGTTGGATAATTTTGCTTATAGCATACATAGAACCATAGAAAGCCCCGGCTGGACCTCGAAAGATCATCTGGTCCGACCTTTCTTGAGAAGGTCTATGTACAATCTCTCTATACATATAAATATGTGACAGGAATATTAAAATAAAATAAAATAAAATAAAATAAAATTAAAATAAAATACAATACAATAAAATACAATTAAATTAAATTAAATTAAATTTAAAAATATAAAACCAGTTCTACAAGTAGAGCGGCTCACAAAGGCCTGGACAGATTGCGTGGATCCATCTCATAATCCTAGCTATCCATAAAATGCACACATGCACGCGGATCTCCATTGCTAGGAGGCGGACGGGCATTTCTGGGGTGTGATCCGTGTGATTTGCTTTTGAGACTGGTCTTGCAACAAAGTGAATTCCATACGGAGGTGCCTATTTCTTGGGGGGTGTGAGAAAATACCAACTGGGTGGAAAATTTACTTGAGCAAGAACGTTGTTTTTCCCAACTTTAAAGTTGTTTATTTGTATTTTTTACCTGAAGTTATTTGTTTCTTAATACTACGACGGAGAGGCCTTCAGGGTATCAGTACCAATCCCCTTTCCATAACTTCTTGGTGTATTATACAGAAAGTTTATTTCTTAATAGGCTTTAAAGGGCTGGGAAATACAGCATCAGTGGTTCAATAAATGGTGAAACAGTTGTTATTGACCCAACGTGTGATTAAGTTATTTACATTTGCACACCATCTGAGAAGCAGCTTTAGGAACAGCAAAGGCGAGGCTCAAATCGCCCAGAGGTTTCCAGGGAAATTAGCATCAACGCTCACTGTGACATCTGGAAGGACCAAACCCCTTGAACTCAACCTGCCACTTCCCTTGCAGGAACCAAGTTTTTGGTGAAAAAGCCTTATTTGAGTGCCAAGCCACAGGTAACAGCTTGAGAAGCTACAGTGAAGAATTGTGTGATTGAGTTATTAACTGATTATATCATGTCCTGTAGTCCTTCAGGTCTATCCCATTCCCACTCAGCCCTGTAGGCACTGGGTTTCAGAGAGACACTCCATAGAAAAAGGGTTTCTGACTCTTCTTCTGGGTTCTCTTCTGAACCTTAGCAGTCCGGAAACCTGTCCGGTGCAATCCAGGCTTTCTTTGTAGCTGCTGAACAGAGAAATGAGACGAACAGGATGAATCAAGCTGTGTGGAGGGGCTGCTCACTGCTCATTGACCATTGATGGCGCATGAGGTTGGGCTTCAACTCGCCCAACTTCAGCTGTGCAGAAGTTACGTGTCTAATCTGTGTCAGTGACAGTCACCTGACTTCTCCCTGTAATTAAAGGAGATAAATTGCAAAGAAATTACCCTCAATACACCTTCGTACAGACTTCAGTGCAATTTTGAGTCCCGCTCAATAACAACAATAAGGAAATACTCTCCTGGTCACCAGCTTCCTTCGCTTACTGCCTTCTCCCAACCGCTCTTCTCAGGGCAGCCTTCACCTCACTGTTCCTCAGGCTGTAGACCAAGGGGTTCAGCGTGGGGGTCATGATGGTGTAAAACAGCGTGGCCGTCTTGTTCTCATCCAACGCATAGGTGGAGCTGGGGCGCAGGTACATGAACAAGATTGCCCCGTAAAACATGGTGACGACCGTCAGGTGGGAGGCGCAGGTGGAGAAGGCTTTTCTCCTGCCCTCCGGAGAGCGGATCCTCAGGACAGTGGGGAGGATATAAGTATAGGAGACAAAGATGATGGTCATGGTGCTGAGACAGTTTATGCTGACGAGAGCAAGGACAACCACCTCGTAGGTGTGGGTGTCGGAGCAGGAGAGAGCTAAGAGCGGGGCAATGTCGCAGAAGTAGTGGTTGATAACATTGGAGCGGCAGAAGGAGAAAGTAAAGATGAAAGCGGTGTGTGTCACCGCGTGCAAGATGCCGATGGCGTAGGAACCAGCGACGAGCCACCGACACGTCCATCCGCTCATGATGGCAGGGTACAGGAGGGGTTTGCAGATGGCCACATACCTGTCGTAGGCCATCACGGCCAGCAAGAGGCACTCAGTGACCCCAAAAACAACGAAGCAGCAGAGCTGGGCTGCGCACCCCGAGAAGCCAATGGTTTTCTCCTCTGTCAAGACCTGCACCAGCATTTTGGGGAGGATGATGGAGGAATAGCAGATATCAACAAAAGCCAAGTGGCCGAGGAAGTAGTACATGGGGGTGTGAAGGTGAAGATCGGTCCTGATTAATATAATTATCCCAAAGTTCCCCAAGAGAGTCACCAGGTACATGGCCAGGAAAGCCAAGAAAAGGGGGACCAGGAGATCTGGGCGGGTGGTCAGCCCCAAGAGAACGAACTCATGCAAACCAGTGTGATTGACAGGTGTCATTCTCTGTAACGCATTCAACCTGTGGGAGATAGGTAAAGTGATAGACAATGATTTGGGCAGCTCAGCAGGACCCTCAGCTTCCTCGGTGTCACCGAAGGGAGGCAGAGCACTTCCTACGGGAGGGTCATGAAATGTCAGCTGGACTCTGGATCACCCTCGCAAGAGCCAAGCCTCCGTCCAGAGGCTCTGAAAGGATCCTAAAACCAAAACCTACTCGTCAAGCTGAACAGTGAGAATGCCCACCTGGGTTTAGCTCAGCATTTCATCTCCTACGCAGCTTCCTTATCTGTGCCTTCCTGGGGAAATTCAGCACAGGGGGAAAGTCAATACACTGGGCATTTTTTAGTAATATTTTAAATTAAGATATTTAATGCATTTTGTTTTTTCCTTAGGAAACGACAGGTACATTTTGAAAAGAGACGTTTTTTTAAAAATAAAACAACATGGAACAATTCAACTTGCAGAAATCGCAGAATTACTTGTTGATTTTGCAAAGCAAAACAGAGCAAAAGTGTGCATTTTTCTTTCAAAACTGATACGAACACACAGTTTTCAGCATACACAGGCTTGACAACCCCATAGGAAAGGAAATTCGCGGTGGCACAGTGGCAACGGGGAGACTAACTTGGATGCAGAGCCGAGGCCACACAAGCAAACACAGGAGGAGCTGAGCAGGGCAGGGAGAGGAGGTAATACAGCCTGTGCTGTAGGCATCGAGCACCCTCTTGCCTTGGTCACCAGGGCCATCCCTTGCCATTACAGTGGCACCTATGCAAAGACCGAACACCTACATGTCTCCTTGTTTTATGTCATCTAAACTTTAAAGCAGAAGAATCCTCCTCCCATGTAGGATTCCTTCTGCTGTTCTCAGTCTCGTTGCTATAAACGAGATATCTTACACCTCTGGTCCTTTCTTTCCTCTATCTCACCGCCTTCAAGTCCATCAGACAGAAAGAAAGGGGTGCTTACTTGAGCCCCATGATGTCCCTTCATGTCCCACGGCTTCAGAGCAGGTTCAGGGCTGAGGACTGGCCAGAATAGAAGATGCCCTCACCTTGGACATGACTACTCCAAGAAAACTCAGATCTTCAGTGCTGGTCCATGCAGCTCCTTCAGCGACTGGGATGAGTTTGGCTGCTCCTCCAGACAATATGACCGAGGCCATAATTCATCTTCAAGCAAATGCTGAGAGTGCTTTTCAGAACTCTTTCCTTAAAAGCAGCACTGAGGATGACTTGTTGCTGCAACTTCCAGAGGGCAGGCAAGCCCTCTCTGTACTTTTTAGTGTCCAAGTGGTATTTATACTCATTTCTGTGACCTTGGAGGCGTTTCAGTCCATGGAGAATAGAAACTTGACAACAAGCAAAATCCACCCGGAATATAAATCTTCATCTCCAGGCTCACTAATGAAGCCCAGGAACAATTTGCTTTGAACATCTGGATTTAAGAAGATGTCTTCCCCTCCTCTCCCATGCCGAGGAGAGGGAGTGGATGAAAAGCGAACGTCTACATGATTCACCAAAAGCAAATCCCAACTTTTTTCCGCGGTCACCCCTGGTTATTATCTAACTTTCTCAGGTGTCTTTCCTAGTGCCACTTAAGCTGGATTTCGGCAATGCAAAGATATTTCTTGCAACCATTTCTGCTGTCATGATCTCCCCTTGTTAGCACCCTCTTGCTCCAAAACCCACCCCAAATGTTGATCTTTGCCTTTGCTGGCTTCGATAAGACAGTAATTGTCCCCCCACTAAGTTTTTTCATGTCATCTTTTTTTTTTTTTTACTTTTCCTATGAGCATTGGTGAGAAGAGCAAGGCAATAGCAATCACCTAAACTCAAATCAATACCAGAACTGCGGTCTTACCTAAACAAAATGCTTTTCACTGAGATCTGTCCGCCGGGTCCAAGTGCCGTGACATGTATTATCTACAACACTGTGGTCCCGATGTATGGAGTGACGAAAAACTTTCCTATCTGCTTTCTCCAAGAGATTTAGTTTACAGAGCTGGTTGTCTCTCTGTATTAGTTTGTTTGAGTAGGTTGCCACTTTCAGAACCTCCAACAGCTGCATTTCAGAGACCACTTATTCCTGCCGTTATTAGCGGGAATGATACTGTCTGTTCATACGTGTGTTTGCTTTGACAGCGAGAATTCAGAGGTGTTATAAACCCCCTCAGACAAACTCGGCACATACTCCGACTGCCTGGTGATAATCTCTCACCGCCACCATCACTTCACAACTGCTGTTGATGGCCCCATGGCTAAGAGGGATGCCTTCATCCCGTAAAATATATGAATACATGAAGAAAGGCACCAGTTCTTTTCAAAATGTTATGATAACTTTTCTCACAAGTAGGTCCTCTATTAACTTCCACGACTTTTTTCTTCAATATTATTTCTTCCTAACGAGATTTGGGGCCAAAAACCTCGGCAGCCATTGCATCCCTCTGGGATGTGGGCAGCACTTAGGACCAGCTGAACACGACCAGCTGGAAATTTCCCCTCCTGAAGTCACTCTGCCTTTATCTGGCAGCAAACTCACCGAAGACCTACCTGATCCCATACTCACAGCTTACCTAAACGCCACCGGGTGCCCAGCTTTTCAGCAGAATTTATGTCTAGGCGGACGAGAGCATCATTTTCTGGCAGGTGTCTAAGGTAGTTTCAAAAGTAGGAAAAGAATCATCAGCTTGAGATATTATGAAGTCTGCCAGATTGTGTCTGTGTTATTGTTTTTACTCTCTGTCTTTATTCTGTTCATTAAATTTTAGTCACTCAGGAAATATATAAAAACGCAAGCTGTGCTCAAGCGTGCAACAATGCCAAAAATCCTCTAATGGATTTTAATTAGAATTAAAATTCATTATTTTAATAACGACTAATAAAGGAATGCAGAAAGCAAAACCTACAAAAAAAAAAAAAAGCTATTTTTTTTTAAATGTGTGTCTGTTTTAAATGTGAGTCTGTGTGGCTTCTTTCCCTTAAGATACCTGGGGTTTTTGTTATTGTGTCTGTGTTATTGTTTTTACTCTCTGTCTTTATTCTGTTCATTAAATTTTAGTCACTCAGGAAATATATAAAAACGCAAGCTGTGCTCAAGCGTGCAACAATGCCAAAAATCCTCTAATGGATTTTAATTAGAATTAAAATTCATTATTTTAATAACGACTAATAAAGGAATGCCAGAAAGCAAAACCTACAAAAAAAAAAAAAGCTATTTTTTTTTAAATGTGTGTCTGTTTTAAATGGGAGTCTGTGTGGCTTCTTTCCCTTAAGATACCTGGCGGTTTTTGGTCTTTAGCTCCCAAAAAGTTGTCCTGAGAATGAGAGAAGACACCCAAATTCATAAGCAGACCCTACGCTTGGCTGGGGCAGACCTTTCACCTCTGTAAACCAGCCGGTCTGCATGGGCTAACAGCAGCGCGCAGCTCCCTCCAGAGATGCTCCTAAGCCGTGCTTGAAGTTTAATTTCATTCCACCAAAATCCATGCAATTTCAACACTGCCTTGATGAGCACTGGATTGCTCAAAGGGAAAAGAAAAAACAAACGCTGAGGCGTGAAATGAATCGTTCAGTGGCGTTAGCACGCGGCGCACAGTCTGGTGCTCGTCACCACGGCCAGTCCCCTGGATTGGCGTGGGATTTCTCACTGTGCATCCCAGCCTGCAGGGCTCCAGAAAGAAATGCCAAGATGAAATTGGGAACAACATTTTCTGAGAAACGAAAAGCTAATTATGGGGTTGTAGTGGGGTTTGTTTTTTTCTTTTCCAGATCATTTATAGCTCCCTCGGTGCTTTTATTTAGCATACCAGCTGTTGAGTCTGAGCATGATTTAGCTGAATGCTCTCAGCTACAGGTGTAGACTTATTCATCTGACCATTCTCCA
Source organism: Aptenodytes forsteri (assembly GCF_000699145.1). Lineage (NCBI taxonomy): Eukaryota > Metazoa > Chordata > Aves > Sphenisciformes > Spheniscidae > Aptenodytes > Aptenodytes forsteri. The sequence goes on along the minus strand of NW_008794432.1, from coordinate 118,415 downwards.
CCCTGTTGCCAGGTACTCGAGGAAGCAATTTGTCTTGCTCCAAAATAAACATCCTAAATAGCTTATCTGAATATTGCCCAAAAGTCCCCACTTCTCCCAGTTGACTGCAGAGTTCAAGTTACTCCCTGGACCAGGAAAAAGTGGTGTCTATTGTCTACGCCCTGGCGATCCCCACGCTGAGCCCCCTGACCCACAGCCTGAGGAACACGGAGGTGAAGGATGCTCTGGAGAGACTCCTAGGAGGAGTTCTTGTTTCCTCCCGGCTTCAGACTGGTAAAAACATATGATCAGCTAAATGCAAATAACTCGGATGTTCTTGAGATTGCATCTCTGTTCTGCAGCTATAGTGATGAAAATAATGAGCACGCAACATGGAGAGCCATGAAAGCTCTGAAAATTCTCTTTCTGGGGTGCAGGGGGTAACTCAGGGGATCTCTGGGGGGTGCACAACTGTGCAGCAACATTTTGTTCGGTGCTAAGGCCATACTGAATAGCTGAACTACACACTTCAGGGACCGGGTCCTTAAGGAAACGCAGAATAAGGCGATGGATAAATATCCCCAGCCACACGCCACGGGCGGTGCTGGGACAGGCGAGGCCATACCTGCTTGCTCTGCCCTGTGAGATGAGCCGGTGTGGGGATGTCACACAGAGAGCGTCATCGCGCTTTGTTCTCGTGATCTCTAAACTTGTGACCCCGTCAGCGCTTGCTGGACAAGACCATAGGTAAGTATTTCTGGGCAAAAAGGGCCAACAAGGGATACGGTGTCACGGATAGCCAGGACGATAAATCTTCAAGGGGACCAGGAAGATAAATCTTCAAAGGGATTTGTTTTTCTTTCCTTTGTCTCCTCATCTCTCTGCCCATCCCTTGTGTTACCTGATGACAAACATTAGACTCAACACACGAGGACAGATGAGAAAATCATCAAGCCCACTGCAGCACCTCTGAGAAGCAGCCAGCACCGGGGGCACCTGGAGAGGGTCTTCACAAACCTGGTTGGGGCACGGGGAAAGTTGCAAGGAAGCAGCAGGACACAGCTCATGCTCTGGTCTCCCAGTGGAAGAGCCTATCGCTTTCACTGGTTATGAAAGAGCTTAAATAATTAGTTTTTAGACTGACGATGTCAGGTGAGATGAATTCCAACTTCTGTAGATGCAAGCGTGCCTGCACTCAGGTGTACGAACACATGCGCACGCGAATGACTGCTGCTTTCAGTAATTTTCCCCAAAAATAGAGGTCTTCCCAGATACACACATTTGTAATTATGACTTTTAGGGCGTACGTCCAACCATTTAATGTTTGCTCATGCAAAACAGAAAACTTAACGAGACAGTGCTTTTACTGGTACGACTCATGAAAACGAATCTAACGAAACCGTGTTGGTTTGTACCAGATGGCGAATCTACATGCATTTGTCTTCAACGTGTGTCTCCAGCTTCGCCATACGTACTTCAAATTAAGGAGTCTCAATGTACGAGTAATTTAATGCAACACTGAGACTGAGATTTCACATTCGTAACAGCCAGGGAATGCACAGTCAGCAAATACCTACAGAGATACATGTATACATACGGACATGCATGTACCCACCCATATTTTCATATCCTGTTTCCTGTATATATTTTATTAAGACTCTAATGCATCATATGCAATATATAGAAACTGCTTGTGTGCGTACCCATACGCATAGCACCACGCACAGTGTGTCTGTGCACGCACGGTCACGGCAAACGCAGCTTGCAAAGTGATGCAAAAGCCAAACCTTTATTTGACATAAAATAGCGCAGCCAAAATCATAACGGCGCGGCCCTTCTCACTACAAAATTTACTCTGCTTTTTCCTTTTGCGTGTGTGTGTGTGTGGAGCTGCGTTTTGGTACAGAGAGCAATGACAGCAACATGGAAGCCCTTCTCTTAGCCGGTGTCCCCAGACCCCACATTGCAAATATCAAATAGCCGCCGTGATCCATGTCTCCAGGTCAGTCCCTTTCCCCTGTCCATGGAAGAGAGGAACCACAGGTCGGTCACCAGCTTCACCCTCCTGCGGTTCACCACTGACCCGAAGCTGCAGCTTCTGTTGTTCATGGTGTTCACCTTAGCCTACGTCACCACCCTCGTGAGCAACATCACCCTCATCATGGTGATATGCCGTAGCTCACGGCTCCATACCCCAATGTACTTCTTCGTTGGGAACTTGTCCTTCCCGTGTCTCTGGTATTCCTCCGTCTACACCCCCAAGACCCTGCTGAACTGTGTCTCCGAGGACAAGAGCATCTCCTTCGCTGGGTGTGCTGCTCAGTTCTTCGTCTCCGGTGGCTTGGCCGAGGGGGCAGAGCAAAGCCTTCTCCACCTGCGCCACCCACCTCACCGCCGTCACCCTCTACTACGGCTCCATCCTCTTCATTTACACCCGGCCCAGCTCCACCTACGTCCTGGGGAGGGACAAGGTGGTCTCTGTGTTTTACACAGGGATGATCCCCACGCTGAGCCCCTTCATCTACAGCCTGAGGAACCAGGAGGTGAAGGAGGCACTGAAGAGACTGGTGAAGAGACAGACAGCTTCTTAACAGAAGAAAACTAGGGATTACGTCCCCAAAGATGCATACAGCAAGAAGTGTACCTGACTTTTCTTGCTTGTGTTTTCATTTGTTGCTTTTTGCAATAGGTGCAGGAGGATGCAACGCAGGAGCATGAGCTCTTCTGATCCTGAAGTGCTTCCTGATGGACAGGAGACGTCACTGTGCAGACAGACCTCCTCTCCTTCCCACCTCTCCCCATATATAATGTATATCTGCTATAAAATGGGATCTTAGCAGTGGCTGATGTTGTACATCCTCTTCTTCACCCTGTGCTTTATCTGGATTAAATATTCCTTACTTATGCCCAAACCAGTAGCTCAGGTGGAGCTCCATGTGTCATGACGTAACATGCCTCTGCTCCTGAGCTCTCCCAGTTATTTCTTCACGATGCTGTATTGCACCACGTCATAAACATACTTTTCATAGTCCTAGACTATTTTCCCAGTGAAACGTTCACACCAGTGTGGATAGGGTGGGTCAGATTGGAAGAACCAACGTCAAGAAGCACAAAGGCATCTGGGATTGAGTTCAGTTGCCTGCACGTAGGCTGTTAACACCCTGGAGATGCCTCCGGGTCTCCCTCTGAACTTTCAGATGTCGCTCCAGAATGGCCCAACTCTTCTGAAGGTTGCATGGCATACGTGTCAAGTGCATGCCAATGTCCTCGGCACCTCAGGACAGAGCAAATGGCACCGGATTTCTACATGAGGGTGACGAAACCCGGACCTGGCCTGAGGAATTTCACTGCATCCTACTCCTTTCCTGCAAAAGTTTCCAGCACCACCTGTAGGAAACCATGCAAAAAAGGTGAAGCAGTTTCTTAGTTATTAAAGTATCTTTTTTTCCTTTATAAAGTTTTACTCCAACTGAAAGTTGGACTAAAAAAACCCCAGAAATAAAGACTTGTGGGAGGAGGGATTAGGTGGACCGAAATAGATTCATCTCCTTCAAATTTAGAGAAATAAATTGAGTGATTGAGACTGGTGGGAGGAGGGATTAGGTGGACCGAAATAGATTCATCTCCTTCAAATTTAGAGAAATAAAAGTTGAGTGATTAAGTCAGAGTTTCTTGTCTCCATTTGTGGTCAATAAAGGTATGTTTCTATTTTCCTAGCTTTTGTTCAGACAAAGAGTGCAGTTCAAAGAGTTTAAGTCTGAAGATCTCCCAGCTTTCTCCCCTCACCGTGTTTTCGTTTGCATCGCAGGCTGGGGTCAGGCTGCATAAGCTGGGTTCCTTTTGGGTGAAAACAAACTGAAAATGGGCTTGAGGGGGGCACCTAATGCACTTCCATCTCCAGCAGGTGTTCAGATCCCCGGACCAGAATAAATTTAATCCAGGGGAAACTATTCTGAAATGCCTATACCATAGACAGCAGGTCAGTCCTTTTGATGTTCAGACCTGCTCCTGTTGCACCACATCCATTTTAACCATCTGTCCTAGGATGTGCTAGAACATTCTCTTATTCCCACATATCTTAGAGGGGACCTGGCTGATTATCTCATGATTAGACAATGAATTTTTAGATGTTGAGAGCCAGGTGAGCCCATTCCTGTGCTTATGCTCCAGTCCCAAATTCGTAATGGTAGGAAAGTCACGTTTATGAAAATCAGTCAGACATGGAGGATGTATGTAGTGTACTTCAACTTGCCTCGCAGTTTAAGAATTACAAAAGACAAAAGCAAATCTATCCTAATGCAATTAATGACAAGAAATTCAAGGTGTGAGCTGTCTTTGAGGAGGTCCAAAGGTGAGGAGAAATGCAACGAGCTTCCCCGGCTCCCTCTGCTAGGGGGTCAAAAGCAGGCAGGGACAAATCACCCCCTTAGTGAGAACCGAGGGAACCACGTTATCTGCACACGTCATGAAGACAAGGATGTCTCTTTCTTTAATGAGAGTGTATGACCGGCTTATACCGGCACAGAAAGCCCTCCAGCAGGCCCTCCAGCAGGTCTGAGCTCCAGGCTCTCGCCATACATGTGCTTACAGCCATTTCCATCGTAAGTGATGCCGCTCCCCTTCCCAGAGCAAGAAGTGGTCCTTGGGGACCAACCACCCTTCCAGGAGTCATCAGCTTAACAAGACCTTCTGGGGTTTACCAAGAAAGTTTCCTAATCACCATGAAAGCTTCTCAGTGGGCTTGTAGTCAACTTACCTCATTCTTCTTAACAAGCCATGAGAGACTAATTAGAGAGGGCTAACAAGAAAGAAACTTTCTTCCTTGTTAACGACAAAGTGCACTTCTACAGCTGCCTTGCTTGTCAGAGCTAGTCCAGGCCCCAAAGCCGATGAGTTGGAAGGTCAGTGTGTTGGCATGTGACTATATTAAGGACAACCGTGTGGGCCTGGATGGATGGAGAGCAATGCTCCTCAAGGTTTCTCTGATTAAAGTACCTGCCCCTCATCCCTGAGGTTAAATTCCCACCTGCAGACTGAGGTCCTTCTTCCTTGGTGGGATGATGCAGTGACCCAGCAGCACCCTGAGCTCCTTGCTGAGGAGGTGTGGCGTTGTCCTTGGTGGGAGCACTGGTTGTGGTGGGAGCTTCTTCCATGCCAGTCTTGGGTCTGCTCAGGATCACTTCTAAATGTTTCTACCCCGTATTTGTTCCTGGTCAGCACTCTTTTCTCTCCTATTGGTCTACGGGGTTAGCTACACTACAGTTGCTAAAGTTTGTTAATCGTTCCCCTGTACCTCATGATTTATTTTAGAGGGGAAATCACACAATTGCTCAAAACTAAGCAAAAGCAGTTAATAATAATATCACCAAAATAAGACCGAAATGCCAGGATAGGGAGCAGGTACCTGACTAATTTTACCATTACTCATAGGAGATGCCAGATGACAGCTCTCCGGTCCTTGAGCAAGTTGCAGGCACCGCAGAAGTTTCTCAAATAAATTTGAAAATACAGCTACAGTTGAGCTAAAATAAGTTGCAGAAAAGGCCTGACGAGCCTTGTTGCAGTGAATTGTTGTTACGAAGCCCAGTGTCTATTGCTAGTACTGGGAGCACTAAATTACCCGAGTCTGGTGTTCACCAGAAGTGTGCCCATTATTTGATACGAAGAGAGCTCTGGTCATCATTGTCATGCTGAAAGCAATAGATGGTATCTGTTGTCGTTGCTCAAGACAACAGCGGTAATGCATTCTCAAACTACAAAGGGTCAGAAGGGCTTAAATTCCTGAAATTAAAATAATATCAGGCTGTAACCACAAATAAAAGTAGCTAACGCATCCCTGAGACAGGTCAGTGAACGGCCTAATCCAAGAGGAGTTAATGACCCAGAATTTAGGAACAAGGCAAAGGTTTCCCAATGCATTTGTCCCCGGTAGCTCACAGGAGAGCACTGCTTCTTTTATACCATAGCAGTACAGAAATAGAAAGTGCAAACATTTCTGAGAAGACCACTCAATTCCTCTGACGCACCAGGGAAAACTATTTTTCAGATGAACGTTTCCTCTCCATCACTCTCCCCAGCACATTCTTCACCTCCTTGTTCCTCAGGCTGTAGATGAGGGGGTTCAGCGTGGGGGTCACCACACTGTAAAACAGAGACGCCACTTTGTCGAGGTCCTGGGAGTGCCTGGAGCTGGGTCATGAGTACATGGACGCAGCAGATCCGTAGAAGAGGGTCACAGCAGTCAGGCGGGACGCGCACGTGGAGAAGGCTTTGTGTTTGCCCGCGGCCGAGCGCATCCTCAGGATGGTGGCCAGGAGGTAGGTGTAAGAGATGAGTGTGGTCAGGTTGGTGACAAACAGGTTGAAGCCAACCACAATGAACATCATAATCTCATTGACGGTGGGGTCCGTGCAAGAGATGGCGTAAAGCGGGGGTCCCTCACAGTAAAAGTGGTTGATGATGTTGGGACCACAGAAGGACAGCCAAAGTGCAAACCCCGTGTGGATAGTGGCATTCACGATCCCAGCGAGGTCCGAGCCAGCTACTAGCAGCGCACAAACTCTGTTGGACGTGGAGATGGCATAGAGCAGTGGGCTGCAGAAGGCCATGTAGCGGTCGTACACCATCACAGCCAGGAGGTAGCACTCGGCGGTGGCAAAGACAGCATAGAAATAAAATTGTGCGAGGCACGCAGAGTGAGAAATGACCTTCCTTTCTGCTAGGAGATCCGAGAGCAGTCTGGGGGTGATTGAGGAGGAATAGCGGATGTCTAGGAAGGACAGGCTGCTCAGGAAGAAGTCATGGGGGTGTGAAGCTGGGCATCCAGCCTGATTAACATGAGCATCCCCAGATTCCCCAGCAGAGTGATCACGTAGATCACCAAGAAGACCATGAAGAGGACAGCCTGGCCATCCCCCTGCTCTGAGAACCCCGAGAGAACAAATTCAGCACTGGGGGTGTGATTTCTTTTGACCATCATCGTAACACAGTTGCTGTGGGAAAGCAGAGATGCAGAGAAACACAGAGTCAGCATATTCCTGTTTTCCTCACAAACAAATGTTAAAGATGCCTTTATTTTTATCGGGAAATACAAATTTCAGAGGCAGGAACTGTTGAACAACATATTCAGTGTTTGTCTCAAAATACATGTTAAAGTAAACGAAGTGCATGATTGAATTCATTTCTAATGGTTTTATTCTGGTCTAGTCACTACTGATTTGGTTTGATAAAGTCACTTTGCAAATCGGAAAGCTTATTCTACCACAGCAATTTACTCTGACGTTAGAAATCAGCCTGCATTTAAAAAAAAACAAACCAAAACAACAACAACAACCAACCCTCGTTTCAGAAGATCGAAAGAGAGAAAGCACTAGTGAGAGATCAAGACATTTTTTAAATAATTTCCTTTAGGAGAGTCAGAACAAGTTAAAATAAAACTCTAATTTCTTCCCTTCCTTCCTATGAAACTCTGAAATTAAGTTTGAAACAGGAGATTTAGTGTAAATATTAACCCCCCTTTAAATATGGTGATATCCATATCATTCTTGTGATGCCTCTGAATTAAGACAGTGGAAAGAACTGCAAAAGGTTGGTTCCGGTGGAAACCCCAACAACGCTACGGTGCTGTTATGAACTCGGGGGTGGAAGATGCTGATAATGCAGGGTTGTTTTTTTTTTTAAAAAAAGAGATAAAATTAAGCTCATGTCTTCTTAAAGCAGAAGTTAGGAATAGTCACAGAAAGTGCTCACTGAGGGTTTTTGAACTGTTAAACAAGACACCAAATTATACCATTGGAAAGGACCCTTCTGCGCGAGGGAAGTTCAACACACGTGTCCTACCTTGACTTGTACGTGAGGCTCCCTTGAATCCAACAAATTTTTATATTTCGCTCCAGCATTAAATCAGTTGCAGAAACTTTCACACCCCTCTCAAACAATTTGAAGTTTGCCAGATAACCCAGGCAGTGCTTCGATGCCGCACAATTTACAATTTGAAGTTTGCCAGATAACCCAGGCAGTGCTTCGAATCTTCACAGCACGGCAAACAGTAGACGGTGTACCGCCAGTCCTCCCATCTGCTTCGTGTGAAGGGCTGAGCCCCCCGCCAGTCCTCCCATCTGCTTCGTGTAGAAGGTCTGAGACAAAGCAGAACTCGAGGACAGCAAGGGTTTTTTTGCCGGCGTGATAACACGCCTCAGACCACCGATGTTTTGCAGAGCCACTTCAGCAGCTTGTCCAAGCTGCTGCCCTCTCCAGCCGCTGGACAATAATTATGAATCCCAGTAATCTTGATTAAAATAATCAGCTGAGATTGAGGGGCTGCTGACCTCTGGCGGCGCCTATGGGTCTCGGTTGGCTTTACTCACAGCCTGAGCTAGGGGCTGCCTTAAATTTGGAAAAGCAACTTATAAATGCCTGGGTTTCGCATGAGATATCCTGACCTTGGGTGACTATTTTGTGCGAAAACAGGCTCCTGCCTAAAGTCCTCCCCTTGCAACAGGTCAACTCTTTGTGGCGTTATTTAGGCTAAAAGTCACCCGTCTGCGCACGTCGCGGGGCCCTTTTTGGTTTATCAGAGACTGGTTCTCTCCTAGACCAAAATTTTATGGGAGAAATAAGCCCCAATTTCTCCCAGCGCTGGTGTTAAAAGCAAGGATGATTTGCCAGTCACGAAGGGCATCAATACTTGACCAAGAAAAGCCGCTGTTTATGGGACTCTCTCATTAAAAGACCAAGGGTTTTGCCGCTGCCCTCCCGGGTGTGTCATGCAGGAGATTCCTCTTGGGAATGGAAGACTTTGGAAACAGCTCCTCAAGGAGGAGACGTGCACTGACAAATAAACACAATTAGTTTCAGCAAGCGAAATGTAAGCTTGGGTGGGTTTTCCCAGCTTTTTATATGTATATAAAGAATTTTATATATATATAAAAATTTATCTCTTGGAATATATAATTTATCTCTTGGAATCACAGAGAATTAAAAAGAATTGGTGTAAGAAAGAGAGATTCAAGGATTAGGAGATAGCTCAGGATATGGAGAAGTGTTGCAAATGCTATTGGGGAGGAAGGGAAAACTATTCAGGAACTCTTCCGCTGCAATTTGTTTTAACATTATCTGGGCTATCCTGTTGTTTAAAAAGCCAGAGAGTTGGACCAGGCATCTGTGAGAGTCACAGCCGGGTTTAAGGAGAAAAGTTTCTCTTTAATTGCTCTTGAAGGAACAAAATGGTGCTAATATCTGTAACCAGATCTAGGGAATTATTTCCTACCCATCCATGGGAAATATAAACCTTTCTTCAGGTTTAATATCTGGTATCAGTGGTCTTTATGTCAAAGCGAAAGCATAGCTCTGACAATACCTTCATCCATTTTGCTTTTCTGTTCTTTCCGGAAAGCGTGTTGTGGATGCTGAGCACCCGTGCTCAGCTGAATTATAAATCCGTGGTTAAAGGCTAGTTTCACCTTCTCGCTTTTGAGTGGGGTTTTTGAAGGACTCCAAAACACCAGCACGGTGAGCTGAAGCTTTCCCCTTCTGGAATAGGATATGCTTAATTTAATTAATTTATTAATTAGTTAATTTATTTAAATTTAGTTAATTTATGCTTAGATTAACTCTTCAGACTATGCCCTGAGTGTGACTGCTCTGTACAAAAATCCACATTTGCCACGCAGCCGTGTCAGCCCATCACCCTTCGCTGCCAAGCAGCAAGCGGAGAAAACCATGCATTTTTTCCAGAAAAAGTCATCTCACCCTGATGTGGGTGTTTAAAATAGACCAGATGAATCAAAGCCCCCAAATGCACAGCTGTCTCCATAAGGGGAACTGATGGTGACTAATTCAGACGTGAAAGCCTACAGTTAGATAGGATGACTCCTGGACCGAGATGACTCAACCCCTGAAACCTGGAAGCAGAAATTATTAATAAGCTGCAGCTGGGGTGGAAAATAAACTTTGCCTGGATGGAGAGACGTAAGTAGGAGAGGAGCTGGGGGGGGAGTTTTGGCCAACGTTGAGAGTCTTGGAACCATCAAATGCGTCAGACACGTCTGAATACAACACATGGCCAGAAGCATGGAGGCTTTCTGTGTTGTCAGCATCAGATGACATCCCGGGAAAAGCCAAGACTGCTCAGACAATGTCTTGAAAGGCTGTTCCTGGCCAAGCTGAGTGACTCCTTGTCACAGGGGATAAAACTCCACCCTGCTCCTAGACAAAGGAGCATGTCAGCATGGTGGCTCCAGGCTGGTAGCTTTCCATGGGGAAGACCCATCCAGGAAAGCAAGAAGCCCAGCACAGGTGGCCTGCGTGCAATATGTATGAAGCATGGGGATGTGCTATTCCCCATAAAGACTATCCTTGGACAAACCAGAGAAAATAAATCAGGTTTATTGTACTAAAGCAAAACCTTAGGCAGCTACTCAGAAAATTTGAAAACAAAGTTACGAAAGACATTGTCCCTCTCCAAAACGTAGTTTTTATTTAGCTTGTCCCCTTCTGCTCTGAGCCACCCCTTTCAGGCCACAGAATTTAATATTGTTGTAACGTTGAGTAAATCCTCTTTGGTAAAAGGTATCAACTGTGCATGTTCTAGCACTGCTTATAAATTCATTTACTCCAAAAGTTTCACTGACGATGTACGTGTTTTTAGGATTGTCTGTCTTTCCTGCATTCTTTCCTTCTTTCAGACATTGTAATTACCGGTAATTTATTTTTCAAGGGACCCCAACATGGAATTAATCCGTAATTCGAACTCTGCGGTGTTCAGCACGAGGTAAAGCATGTACATCTCACCAGATGTGTAGAAATGTACGGTGCCCTTCTTCTGTCAGGTGTCGGCCTGATTTCTTCTGCTGACTCCACTGTGGCAGGTGATATCTGCTTCGGCTTGGTTAGAGCGGAACCTGTGGGAACACTTGCAGGAGAGGAGCTCGTTCGTAGCTCTTCTGAGGGTGCTCCTCACCTCCTTGTTCCTCAGGCTGTAGATGAAAGGGTTGAGCATGGGGGTCACCATGGTGTAGAAGACGGAGGCTGTTTTCCCTTGATCTTCGGCGCGTCTGGAAAAGGGATGGAAATACAAGAAAGCCGCAGAGCCGTAGAAGAGGGCAACAGCCATGAGGTGGGAGGTGCAGGTGGAGAAGGCTTGGTGCCTGCCCTCCACAGAGCAGATGCTCCAGATGGTGAGCAGGATGCAGGCATAGGAGACAACGATGGCCAAGACTGAGGTTGTTATGATGAAGCCAACGCACGCGGCCATCACCATCTCGTTGAGCTGGGCGTTGGACCACGAGAGTAGCAGAAGTGGTGGGATTTCACAGTAGAAATTATTGACAAGGTTTGGGCCACAGAAAGAGAGTCGGAGGAGAGCGCTGGTGCGCACGAGGGCATTCAGGCTCCCGGCAGCATAGGAGCCCACCACCAGCTGCACACAGACCCCATGGGACATGGCAGCCAAGTAGCGCAGAGGCTCACGGATGGCCACGTCGCGATCGTACACCATGAGGGTGAGAAGGATGGCTTCCGTGGTGCCGAATACTGCAAAGAAGAACAACTGTGTGATGCAGCCGTTGAAAGAAATGACATTTCTCTCTGCAAGGAGACCCGACAGGAGCTTCAGCGTGATGGATGAAGAATAGCAGATGTGCAGGAAAGAGAGGTGCCTGAGGAAGAAGCACATGGGCACGTGAAGCTGAGAGCTGGTCCTGATGAGGACGATCACCCCCAGGCTCCCCACCAGCGTGGTGATGTAGATGAGTAAAAAAATCACGAAGAGCAGCTCCTGCAGGTCAGTGAAGCCCAAGAGAACAAACTCGGTCACGCTGGAGTGGCTTCCCCCAGCCATTCTCCTGGTGCCAGCACAGAGGAGACAAAGAAACGCAGGGAAGAGGTGAAATAATTTCTCCCAGCTTGCAGGAATATGTAGTGCCTGAGGCTAACGCGGGATTTGGTGTTTCCTGGATGAACACACCCACTTATTTCGAGAAAAAATACGATAGCTATCCTCATTGGGCAGGTTGAAGATCCAAAATAATATACTGAAAAACAATATATTGACAAAATAATAGCCAATGGATCATAATATGGAAAAAATCTTAAAGCTTAAATCTTAAAGCTCTGGCTGGCCCATTATGGAAAGAATTGTTCTTGCAAAAGATCTTGCAAATGGTGTCTTCTCAGGAACATCCAAATTCTTTCCAATATGTGGGCACGTTTGGGAGGATTTCTTTCCTGTTGTTGAGGGGGGGTGTTCTTCTTTAGGGGGAAGTAAATACGATAGTATTGTGCCTTAATTTGCCACATTAATTAATATTGCATTAAATAGATTACAGACCACGTTGGAGTGATTTTCTGACTCTGTAGTGATATGTTTGGGTCAATTAAAACGAGACTAGCATACCTGATTGCGATTTCATGGCTGTGTAGCTTCAAGAGAAAAACACCCCCTTCTAATCTGAATTATACTTGCACGTCATCTTCCTTGCGCCTCTCGGGTCTGCTAATATCAGGAATTTTTATCCAAAATTTGAGCTAGGAATTAGGGTTCAGATGTACTGGAGTACGCGTTTTTTCCTTCAGGAGGGACCTTAATAACTTCAGTACTGCTTCATGGCAGGGTTCCTGCTTCTGCAGGGGGTGGACACGCCGGTTAAGGAAGCCTTTCCCCATCCAGCAAAAAATGGTCTCAGAACCTCTCAAAATTTCACCCTCCCTCTGGTTCATGGTATCTTGAGTCGTTCTCAGAAAGAGCCTCACTGGTCCTTGAGCTGAAGTTAAAACACAAGCTCCATCGGTCTTTCCGACACCCCGAAGGTTTCCCTACGGCAGCCTCCAACGCGGCTGGAAGATTTAAGTTTTACCCCACGCCCACAGGACAAATTACCAAACGGTCTCTGGGCGCCTGGAAACAGAGCAAGCCTTCCCCAGAGAGCCGGGGATAAACACAGAGGTTTCTCTCCGAGGTTTTAGGGATGGGATCCCCAAGGCACATCAGAAATGATGCCTGCAGGGCCTGAGCAATTCGACTTGCGTACACAGCTTTGTAATGAGGAGCGGAACACAAGGCAATGCTTTTTTTTTTTTGAAGGCTCAAATTTGAAAGATTTTTTTCTTCTCCAGGAACATGGGAGAAAAAAAATGATAACTCTAAGTAATGGATTAATTTAAGGAAATTATCGCTTTAAATTTGCAATGATCAGTTAGATTAATTTTCTTTTGTACTACGTATTTCCATAGAGCAGACGTGGATATACTAAAGAAAAAGCGTACTGAAATGCAGGTGTCAATTTGCCATTGTGCTGTCGTTTTCTTTTTTCGAGATAACTTGCCATTTTCCATTCACGCCTGAATCCGTTTTTGCGCCATTGCTTCCCGGGAGGTAGAGTCTCAGAGCAGGTCCTATAAGCAGCATTCGCAGGGCTGCAGCTCTCCGAAAGCCTGTCTCCAAGGGTAGGAAGCATCACCCCTGCATGTGTCGGGACAGTGAACTCAGACTTAGGTAGCTCTCTTCTAGACATTTGCAATTAGGTGTGTGAATGTCAATCAGTACATTTTTTTCTTCTTTTTTTTTTTTTTTCTTTTTCCTGCTGCCCATCTGCCGGTCACACACCTTGGTGTTCAGTATCACTATAATTTTACCTGGTGTATTTTTCTTCCTCTGTTCTTACTCAAGTTTTTTTTTAAAAAAAGAGATGACTGCTTCTCGTGTTACCCACTAGAGATGACCTTAAAATATGTGTATTGCCTGTTTGAGAAATAAGCATTACTATTTCTTCCCGTCTCACTTCCCCCTTTCCATCAGCCTTGCTGTCCGTTTTCTCGCAGCAGCGAGATGACCGTTTCTTCAGGATGATTCCTCTTCTCCTATCGCCCTTCTCGAAGCAGCTTTTACTTCCACATTCCTCAGGCTGTAGGTCAGAGATTCATTGCAGAAAGTCCCTTGACCCGCTGCCAACGCTCTTCTCGGGGTGCTGGTGGGTGTCTTTGCTGCAAGGACGTATTGATGGCTCATCTTCAACTTGGTGGCCACCACAACCTCCACGTTCTTCTCTGCCAAGCTGCTCTCCAGCCTGTCCTGATGCCTGGGGCAATTTTTCCCCATGGGCAGGACTCAGTATTTTCCCTTTTTGAAGTTTGTGTGGTTCCGATCTGCCCATTTTGGACAAAAAAAGCTGCCTTTGAAAAGCCATTTTGCATCGCGTGCTTCAAAATTAAAATATCCCCAGGATGGATGTTTGGTGCTTGTGAAAGCAGGAAGGGAAACCAATAGTGTGACTTGTCCCTTGTAGAAAAGAGGAGTTGATTGCAGACAGGGTTATGCTAAATTGCTCTAACACCTTTAAATGGGTTCAGGAGATCCAGCTGCAGTCGTCTACACCCGCCTTGGGCAGGGGGAAGGAGGCGACTGCTGTTTCCCGTTGCTAACATCTCACACGTTGGACGGCCATCTCCTCGTCCTCATTAATTTCCTTCTTCGCCTTGGGTGGTGTTTATGTAACCGGGCGTAGACGTCTCAAACACACACATTACATCTAACAGCATCCGAACCAGCCATTCTCAATACCACTGCGAGTCTGTATAGTGTAAAACATCACCCGTCCCGTCTCAAATATCCATGTTTTATCGCACACAGAAGCATCCCTTTCTCTGGGGTGTCTGCCTTAGGTGCACGTGCTGACACTGCAGGTGTCTAAAGCCAGCTGAGTTTAGTCCTGCCCCATGTGTCCCTCTGCCCTTGCTCAACCCAACCTTCCCCTTCTCGCTTTCCCTCTTTCTCAAGAGATGTGGAAAATGCAAATTTCTCTTTCTTGGGTTCAAAATGTCTTTCCGAGCCATGAATGGTGGTAAAGGCAGACACGGAGAGGAACCCACCGGTGTTGGGATAGGGTCTCCTTGCTCCTTCCGCTAGGACCTCAGGAGGGTTTTTTGCTCCAGGGCAGTAACTGTGTCTAAAATGAGCCGTTATAATATCTCCCAATTCTCTTTTGAAAACGGGAGATACCTTGGCCATCGATTTTAAAGGGAGTAAGGCTAAACCAAGACTCTCCCTTTCGTTTCTGTACTAAGGGAAACTGAAGGTAGCTTGGTTTCCAGCTAGCCTGGAGAGAAAAGGGTTGTGCTCATGGTCCTTCCCACGTATCTGGATGGCACGCGATGGAGAGGAGTCACCCCCAGCGCAGGACTTACACATTTGTAAGCCAAAGTCTTCAGCTCCGTTTTAATCGAAGGAAAAAAAATGCATTTCTCTGTTTCTGTGCCTTTTCTACCCACCAGCTAGGGGAAACCTCCAGAGTGGGATTCATTTCACCCTCTTTTAGATTCAGCTCATATTAAGACCCAAATCTGAGTGTCTGTCGTTACCTATTTGTGAGCTAAGGTCTCGTTATAGCTAACGCGACTCTGGCCAATACAATCAGCAGAGTTTATTGATCTCTTCGGCTGATAAAACGTAGGTGTCTGCCTTGCAGTGAGCCACGCCGGACCCCACTGATGGACTTGACCAAATCTTCCCTGGTCATAAAGGGGGCCCAGGTACCCAGTCAACGTGTAGAGGTGACATGGTGTTTATTTAAAGTTAAGGAGAGAAGTCCTTCCCCTAAAGACATTTGAGGTGATTCCCAACTCTAATCACTAAGTATTTAAACAAGGGGATGTGGCTCCTACCCCTGCGATAGCAGTATTTGCTCAGCGCTCTGTTTAAAACAGATTTAACTAGAGTTAAGGCAGCGCCGCCTAAAAGCACAAGCCTGGCTGGCTCCAGCTGAACTCCGAGATGTAGCGTGTGCTTTCTGCAGGGGAGCCAGAGACAGGACCCCAAACACATAATAACTGCGGTGTTAAACCACTGTTTTGATTGCCTTATTTCTGCTTTCTCAAGTAAAATGAATTCCAGTTGGAAACTCACTTGCATCTAGAGTCCTGGAGCATTTAACATGACGCAGAGACAAGCTAAAACACCTTTCCGAGGATGTAGCTGTGGCAGCTCCCGCCCTTTCAGAGGAGAGGAGCTCCGAGGCAGTCGGCGGCTAATCAGCGTGAGTGCAAAATGAGATGCAAGATGCCAGCCCCGTCATTGCCCGTTCATCATGACCCGCCAGGAAAGGGGGTTGCAATGCTGGATGCTCCTTCTCCCCTCTGTAACTCCCCTCCTGGAGCCACGCGGGGTGTTTTGCACCACTCTCACAGTCAGATCCTAACCCCACAGAAGTCAGCGAGGGCCGTTAGGCACAGCTAACCGCTGGTTTCCCCAAACGCAGCAAGCACTGCTTGCACAACGAGCAAAATGCTTTCGGTTTTGAGAGTGGCAGGGGC
>NW_008794432.1:95588-102014 GCF_000699145.1 Aptenodytes forsteri | reverse complement strand
CCCCTCCGGCGGAAAGCCACAACGAGCAGAGCAGCAGTGCTGTAGCCACAGACTTGTGTTTTTAAGACACTAAGAGTTTGTGTTCCCATTTAAACACCGGGTGATGGTGAAGCATGACCAGCTGGAGACAAAGTCATTGAATATTGTTGTATTTTACATATTGCCAAATAACGGCTGTAGGTCACTGCTGCAAGAAGAGATGCTCCGGGACTGTAAATAAAAGATTAAAAATAATCTTGAGTCTTTTGTTTAAAGAAAAAGGTAGCAATCTTCCCCGCACCTAAATTAAACAGCATCCTGAGGGTGACGGTCGCAGAGGAGCAGAAGTGTGGGAGAACAGCGGGAATTGTACACGGAGGTCCCGATTCAGGAGTAGGTCCTGATGAACACGCCTGGAGAGACGCGAGATGAACTTTGCTCGCTTACGACCACGCACCAGCAAGTGCTCCACGTGCTTCATGTTGCAATAAGGATAAATCTGAGACTTTCTGTCGTGAATTTGCAACATGGGAAATTCCAGTTAGAAACAAAGAGGGGGGTGGGGGGAAACCTCTATAAGGGTGGTCAAACGCTGAAACAGGGGCCAGGGAGGGCGTGAAACCTCTGCCCTGGGTGGTCCCCAAGGCTCAGCGGGACAACGGGGTCTGACTCGGCCCTGGTTGGTGTGGGTGGCCGTACCGGAGACCTCCCGGGGTCCCTGCCGTGGGGGGGCCAGCACAGACCCTCACGGCAGCACAGCTGATAGGAGAGGAACGGGAGCACAAACAGCCTGGGATGGTGTTTGCCCCAGGCTGGCAGTGCCAGACAGGCAGCCGACCGTTGGCTGGATTAAATAATAACCAGGGAATTATCAGGAAGCTTTGGGAACAAAGAAGGATTCAGCTGGTTGACCCTGGGTGCCTGTTAGTTGTGTGTCGTTAATAAACCAGCAAACCGCTTTGATCCTGACTTGATTTAACCCAACTGAGCAGCTTCTCCCTCCAACCCAAGTTATTGCATGTCTCGAGGATAGCGCTGGGGCTAAGCCGCCGCTCCAGATTTCGCCATGGTCCTGACAGAGGCTGCAGCCTGCACGGGCTGAGGTAATACACAAATTGGAGGGTTTTTTGCTTCTTTTTTCATGTGTGCAACGTCTGTGCACCACCCGGCAGCTATCTCTGCAGGAAGGCGGCAGGAGAGCCGTCAGGGCAGGCAATGGCATCGGTGCAGGCTGGCGTGGGCTGCAAAATATTGAGTCTGAAGGAGGAGGCTGCTGAGCGAGACCATAGCTCCTGTGATCTCTTCTGGTCGGGGTACCGTGGAGATCATGGCTTTTATCTCTGTCAACAGGGAGATGGAAGGCAAAGGTGTGGAGCAGTGGATAGGGGCTGCTTGACAGTATCTGCCTTTGGGGAGATTCATCACTACTGCATCTTAAAATGCTTTCAGAGTGCCTTCATCCACAGTAGAGGTCACCCGAATACCGTACTTAACTTAAAATTTTAGCTGTCTAAAAAGAAATGAGGTGTATGGTGCTGTTAATCATTGAATGAGGTTTGAGTATGAAAAAGAAAAAATATTTCCTGCGTAGCATACCAGTTACGTGCTGTCATCTACATTTTTCTTGCTGAAGGTGTTGGCATCCTGAGGCTGGTTATTATGGCCTTTCATGACTTTACAACACTGCCCTGAAATGGAATTTCATTTAGTGCAACAGTAGAATTCACCCCCTGTTTATTCTGATTTGCTAAGCAAAAGGGAGAGCAACACATGACACAGCTCGTACTTGTGAGTCCAACCAATTGCAGAAATTTTTGCCTTATTCTTCCGGCTTAATTTGGCCTGATACACAGGATTGAATAAATGGGACGGGGCAAAATTTTAAATGAGGAGTAGCGCAATGCTTGTAGTTCTCTACCTGTGTCTTCATTAGGTTAAATTAACTACTAAATATAATTATCGATGTTTGGGGAACTTAGTGAAATTATTAGTATCCTGAACCAGCTGAGGATATTGAATCAGCCAGTGCAGCTTCTAACTCAAAGTGCAGAAGACCCCCAAAATGTTATCAATCTATCTCAGATATTTAATCAAAACCCGAGAATACCACCCACATCTCCATTCTATCTGGCCATAAATTTACAACATTCAAGATCATTTGATATTTGTGAGTCTCCTCAAAGCCTCCTTCACCTCCGTATTCCTCAGGCTGTAGATCAAGGGGTTCAGCATGGGAGTCACCACAGTGTAGAGCACCGCAGCCCGTTTATCTTCTTCTCTCGAGCTGTCTGAGCTGGGCTTTAAGCACATAAAAAGCGATGTCCCGCAGAAGATCCTCACAGTGGTGAGGTGGGAGGCGCAGGTGGAGAGGACTTTGTGCTTGCCCTCCGCTGAACTGTTGCTCAGGGTGGCAGAGATGATGGCCACATGGGAGACCAGGACAACCAGGCTGCTGGCCACACCGACCCAAGATGCTGAAGTTCTTAATATGTGTCTGAGGGTGGTGTCGGAGCTTGAGAGTGTTATCAGAGGGGAAAAGTCACAGAAGAGCAGGTCGATGACGCTGGAGCTGCAGAAGGATAAATTGGTCGTGCCAATAGTCTGTCCCATGCCATTTGTCAACCCCACGAGATATGACCCAGTCACCAGCTGGAAACAGCATTTTGGGGACAGGACAAGCGGATACACCAGGGGATGGCAAATGGCCATGTAATGGTCATACGCTATCATAGCCAGCAGGAAGCATTTGGTCATCCCAAAAAGATCAGAAATGACCACCTGAGCCACGCACCCAGCGTAAGCAGTGCCCTTCTTCTCTGACGTAAAGTCAACCGGCATCTCAGGGGTGATGACGGTGGAAGAACAGAGGTCTACAAAAGCCAGGTTACCCAAGAAATAATACATGGGGGAGTGAAGCTGAGGGCTGGCCCTGATTAACGCAATCGTCCCAAGGTTCCCCAGGATGGTGACAAGATAGGTGAGCAAAAACACCAGAAAGAGGGTGACCTGAGTCACTGGGCCCTCTGTGAACCCCGTTAAGCTGAATTCATTCAAATCGCTTGGGTGCAATTGCTTTCTGCCATTAGTTGGATGCGTGCTTTCTGTGTGAACTCCCTGCTGGAGGTTTCTTCTACAACAGGCAGGTATCTGCCAGGTGGAAAACCCTCTCTCCAGTGGGACCTGCTCGGAGACAATCATACAAGATCTAAAGGAAGAGTTTAGGCACAGATCAACTAGAAGCAGCTTGCCAAAAGTCGTATCACAGTGCGGGTAAAACACATGGGGTGCTGCAACAGCAAAGCTCTGCTCGAGCTGTAAAATCCCACGGCACAGCGTGGTGTGTGGTCCTCCGGCCCACTTCTGGATGTTCAGCAACCACCTTCGTGAAAAGCTGTAGGGAGGTCACACACCCAAGTAGCTTTACCTTGCTGCTGTATTTCATCCCCTTTGTTAGCGTTCAGCCTGGGACTCGGAGATCATCCAGCTCAACCTGAAACACAGAGAAACACGATGCTTTTACAGTGCCGAGGTGATTATTCGTCCTCTCGGTGGCATTTGCCAACCACCCACTTCCTCCTTCTTTGCTGGGACTTCTTCCTAACTATGAAACCTTACGCAGAGGTTTGTCTTGGTTTCCCCTCCCTCCTGATACACTGTTTTAGCTATAACAACTTTTCCTAGGTCTTTAGCCTGTTCCTAGGGGCTTCAAATGGAAATGGGCAACCCCAAAGCTGAGCGATCCCTCCTTGAAAATATTTGGGGGAAAAAAATAATCTTTTGGACCTGCATCATCTCAGCAACAGTAAGCTCCCTAAATGTTCTTTACAGGAAAGTTTCTGGTCCTCATCCAGGGCCAGATGTGGTCAATGGGGAGAGGAAGCCTCCTGAGCGTGCTTTCCAACTGGGGGATCTCCAGGCCTCCCTTCTCAGCAGTTGTGTGGTGAGGACACAGGACAGCCAGCTCCCTGGTTTTGGTGGAAAGTCCAGAGTATCATGAAGAACTGAAGCCCAGGACCCTGCAGGTAGGGCATGAGATGAAGATAGGAGCTGTTTCTTTTTTGCAAGAGAAAACTACAGGAGATGGGTGGCTCAGCATGCACCGTCCTTGCTCGTGAACCTGGTACTGGAGCTCCAGCTTGGGCTGGAAGATGACGACCCTCACTTACATCTCAGCACTATCTCTGCTTCCCTCCTGATGCTCTTGGAGATGGATGTGAAGACGCGTGTGCCTGAAGCTCTGCAGGGGAGCTCGAAAATAAACCACCATCAGCAAACACCTTTACTTTTTCACATAATTTGGGGATTTGGGGACCGAGGATCTCTTTGAGCCCCAGGGAAGTGACAAAGCCCAAAGCAGGTCATTATCTTTCCTCTGCACTTCTTAGTTTGAAGAAGAAGTGTACGCAGAGGAGATGGCCTCAGCTTGAGTGAACAACAGAGCTTCGGGCTCTCTTCAGAGCAAACCGCAGAACAACACCCCATTTTCCCATCCACTTTTTGAACATTTCAGAGACAGAATCAGCTCCACAAGTGCCGTGTTTGACATTATCATGCCCGGGAGCCGAGGGGGACCTCGCCGATGGGGCACAGTCCCGCAGGGGCTGAGCCAGGGCTGGTAACAGGGTCCATCAGCAGTCCCAAGCACCACAGACAATGAAGCACCTTTCTACCCATCTTAAATTCCTTGTTTGCAAACCATAGCTCACAAGTTTGGCTGCAAGGAGCCAACAGAAGATTGTGACGACCTCGCTAAAGTTGAGGTAAATGCCACCCACTGCTCTCTTTTCCATCCACGCAGCCATCATCTCATCACCCAAGGCACTCAGGTTGGTCAAGCATGACTTGCCCTTGGTACATCCATGCTGGGTACTCACGGTCACCCTCCTGCCCTTCCTCTGCCTGGAGAGGGCTTCCAGAGGGATTTGCCTCTTAATCCTGCTGGGGACTGAGGCAGCCCGCGGTCCTTGTCCCCTCTGTCTTGGTGATGACATTTACCTTCTTCCACCCATCAGGCTGGAAACGCACCAGCCAAAAGGGCAAACGAGAGCCTGAGGGAGAGGTGCCCAAAACTGGAAGGAAGGTGATGGGAAGGATCAGATAAGGAGCATGAAGAAGGACTGAAAGGGGCAGCAAGTGGGGAAAAGGGCCCTTCTGAAGGGACGAAGGAAAGTGCTAGGGCTGGCCCTGTCTCCGATGGCTCTGATGGAGGTTCCCGAGCCCGACAGGAGATGTGGTGAACCTCTTCCTACAGCCTTTTTACACCCAGCAAAGCTGAGTGCCAAGGGCAGCAGAAATCACTGTGGGACAAGGTCAGACGATGCATTTTGCAGAGTGGGAATTAGCTTAGACGCAGAAAGCCCTGACCCACACCCTTTGCTGAGCAGCGAGTGGGGCAGCAGGCTGAAACCTCCCAGAGCCAAACACAAAAGGAAAGTAAATGTCACACGGATTCGCACCAGAGTTCAGCCAGATCCAGGCTCCGCCTCCGCTCTCGGCGAGGAGAAGCCGTACAAAACGGAGTCGGGTTAGACATCACCTCGGACGCTGAGAACTGGTGTTTTACAGACTCGGAGCCAGAGGCTGCCCTTCCCTGACGGTGCACCTCTGGGAGCAAACCCCCACGCTCGGGGCAGCGTTTGGTGTTTCAAACCCTTCCAGGGCCGCATCCTTGCCTTTCCTTTTCTCTCCAGCAGAAAAATCAGCTGCAGAGCGCGGTGCAATGCTGCGGATGAGCCCTGGCAGGTCCGCTCCTGCCTGGGGCTGAGCCCCCTCCATCCTCCTCCCCGCTGTCAGCGCCGCCTCTCGCACCTCCTCATCTCCCCGCTCGATACCAGCCCCGCGGCCACGGCCCGGCTGACAGCGGGAGACAGATGGGGCCGAGACGGCACCGCGGGGCACGGGACACGTGCGGGGACGTGACGGACGCAGGGGGCTTGGGGAGATGGTCCCTCCCCGGTTTGCATCAGTCCCGGTCCCAAAACCCAGTGCTGCCCACGCAGCCCCCCTTGGCCGCCCTGCAGCGTACGGGGGCCAGAGGGTTTCCTCTCCGTTACGATGGCCGCAGGAAGGATTTAAGCGACAACCCCAAAGCAGAAGTGAAGGCTGAGTCCCGGTTTGGAGAAAACAGATGGCTCTGTGCAAAGCAGGGAGGGATTTCAGCCCTTGCCCAGAGCCACCGTCACCGGGGTACCACCGGGGACAGAAAGCCATCAGCAGCCCCACGAGGATGTCCCCTGTTCCCTCCAGACCCGTCCCCAGAGCCCCAGCATCCCTCATCCCGCCGGAATACGCTCCCGTGGTGTGCAATGAGATGGTGTCCTTGGCTCCGTTGCAGTTCAGAGGGGAGTGGGGGGCTCCGGAGTAGCCCCTCTGCTTTCCCCCCCCGCAGCCCTCCGCCCCTGCGTCAGTCACCTCCCCGCACCCCTTGCCCCCGCGGCGCCAGCTTGT
>NW_008794432.1:88571-92443 GCF_000699145.1 Aptenodytes forsteri | reverse complement strand
CGCCCGGAGCCGCAGGAAGGACGCGGTGTTGGAGACGCAGCCCAGGCAGTACTCGATGGTGTGGATCGCCTGGTGCATGAAGATCTCGGCGAAGTCCAAGTGCTGCAGGGATGGAGGGGACATGGGATGCCGGCAGGGGGCACGGCCACCCCCACCCCACCGTCCGAGCCCACCGGGCCAGTGCCCCTCACCTCGGAGTCGGGGCCATGCCCCCCGCTCTCCACGTCCTCCTTGGTGGCGTTGACGGAGTTGCCGGCCTCCTGCCGCTCCGAGTGGGTCTCGTCCATCTGCGGGGGACAGGACAGCACCGGCGGGGGGGGCCCCCCCCCCTTCTTAAATTCCCCTAATTAACCCAAGCCTTACCACTGCAGCCCTTACCGCAGGGCGGCCCGTCCTCAGCGCGCGCCGCCGGCAGCACAGGTAGAGCGGTGTCCCCAGGAGCAGGATGGGCACTGACGCCAGCGCCAGCACCACCAGCACGGTCTGCACCGGCACCTGCGGCACAGGGACACCGTTTCAGGGTCCCCTCCAGCACCGGGTACCCGAGCTGAGAACGGCCCCATTCATGAAGCAGAGGGGACCCCATCCCCACTGCGCCGGCCCCCGCGGGGCTCCCCGCTGCTCCCAGCCTGGGCAAAGAGAAGGGTCCCCGGGTGGGTGCCCCCCATCTCGGCAGGGTGCTACCTGCCCCCGGTAGAGCGGGAGGTTGTCGGCGTTGGAGGTGAAGAGGAACATGTCGATGAAGTGGATGAGGATGCTGGGGGCCACCATGGAGTCGGCGGCACTGAACTTGACCCACTTGTAGAAGATGAGGAAGACGAGGTAGCCGAAGAGCGCCAGGAGGAAAACCATCTCGGGCAGGAGCTCCAGCACCAGCCGGTGCCGCTGCTGGAAGTGCCTGGGCCGGGGGACATCAGCCACGCTCAGCCTGGCATGGCGCACCCTCGCGTGTCCTGGACTCCCACCCAGATGTAGGGATACAGGACCCCACTCGCCCACCCCACCCGGGTGAGTCCGGCCCCAGTCCCCTTAGCATGACCATGGGTGGGCAGAGCCCACGGGCTCAGCCACGGGGACTCACACGTGGTTGAAGACCCCCAGCAGGACGCCGAAGCCCATGTGCACGACGCCCAGCACCACGGACATCTTCATCTTGAAGGAGTTGAGGAAGTTGAGGTGGTTGGTGGCCAAGCTCCAGATCTGTCGTGGACAAGGTGGGTGAGACTCTGGGCCACCCCACCGAGGGTCCCACCACATCCTCTCCCCCACGGAACACTCACTGGGTCGATCCCGAAAGGATATGGCCCTTGGAAGACGCCGGTGACGTTGGGGTCCAGGGTGAGGGACGGGTGGGTGGCAAGGTAGGCAGAGCTGTGGGCAGAGCGATGGGGGTGTCAGTGCAGGCAGGGACCTGGGGGGGGTTCACAGGAGGGTTGGGAGTCCCACCTCCAGGAGGAGTGGTTGGCCATGGTGGCCACGCTCCAGGCGGAGGGGAAGATGACGGTGGCTTTGCTGAAGCACTCGTTGTAGATGAAGCCGGTGTAGATGGAGAAGGCCCCCATGAGCAGGATGAGGTAGCGCCCCTCAAAGAACGTCAGCCAGATCTGGTGGGGGCAAACATGGCTCCCACGTCCCACGCCACCTCTCCTGCCCCACACCGTCCCCCTCCCACACCACCAACCCTGCCCCGTACTGTCCCCCTCCCACACCACCAGCCCCATCCCGTACCAGCAACCCCATCCCACGCCTCCAAGCCCATCCCACGCCCCCAACCATGTCCCACACCTCCAAGCCCGTCCCACACCTCCAGCCTGGCCCCCCGCCACGTCCCCCTCACCTCGTTGCTGGCCTGCCGCAGGCTGGGGCTGTTCTCGTACAGCACCATCCAGAGAGCGAAGAGGAACATGAGCAGCCCGTGCCCCACATCCCCAAACATGATGGCGAAGATGAAGGGGAAGGTGATGATGGCGTAGGGCGCTGCAGGGGCACAGGGACCACGTCACATGGCTCCCCCCCCCTTCCCAACCCCGGGCTGTGGCAGGGGGCCGGGGGTCCTTACCAGGGTTCACCTCCTGGTAGCTGGCCACCCCACCATAGGCCATAGGCGTCCACGATGCTCCGGCGGTGGAGTTGGTGCGGATGAGGGTGGGGGGGCTCTCTGAGGTGGGGATGCGCTGCACGAAGCACTCCACGCTCGAGCCGCTCTTGTACTGCGGGGAAAGCACCCGGCGCCTGACCCACGGCACCCCCCTGCCCGGCACCCGCCCCACCGTGGCAGAAGGACACGGGGACACCGAGCGACCTCTGGCATGAGGACGTGGGGGCACCGAGCAACCCCTGGCATGAGGACATGGGGGCACCGAGCGACCCACCGATCCCTGGCGCAGAGCGTCCTGCACTTGGGTGAGGTCCCGCACGGGGCACCAGACCTCGGCGATGAGGCACTTCTCGGTGACATCGAAGCTGCACTGGTTGAGGACGAGGTAGATGGCCTTCATCTTCTGCACCTGCACCCGCCAGGTGGGCAGCACCAGCACCACCTTGTCCAGCACCTGCGCCAGGTACTGCTCCGTCTCCTCCAGCACCTGCAGGCGCCCAGCGGGGGTCAGGGACTGGGGGGTCCGTCCCGGCGTGGCCCCCCAGTCCCCCCTGTGGTGCCCAGCTCACCACGCTGAGGTCCTGGATCTGGCTGAGCAGCCCGCTCATGGCGCCCGCCCGGCTGGCCACGCTCTCCGGGTAGGGGTACACGTGGCAGTGGAAGCTGGGACAGACGGACGCCACCGCGTCGGGGGGTGCCAGGGCTCCCCGGGGCAGCCCAGCCCGTCCCTGTGGGGGGATCCAGAGCGGGTCTTGCTAAATAAACCTCTGCCTGGCCAGACGCGTGGCTCGGGGCCGCGGGCTCACCAGTCCGAGATCTTGCGGATCTTCTGCCCGATCTGCTCGCCCCAGTAGGAGATGAGGAAGATGACCCAGGTGATGCTCTCACCCTGGGGACAGCATAGCCCATGTCAGCCCCAGCTGTCCCGGCCCCCCTTCCCTGCCAGCCCCCACCCTGGTGCCCCGCTCACCGTGGCCGGGTCCTCCATGGGCTCGGGCATCTCCACGAAGCTAGCCACCAGGTAGCCACGGCAGGCGCGCCACAGCAGCCGCTCAAAGGCGCTCACCCGCCACGGGTGAATGACACCGGCCACGAAGCTGCGGGGACACGGCGGGAGCGCTGGGACGGGCACGGCTCTGCTGCTGTCCCTGCCCCATGGCCAGGCCCCTGCCCCATGGCCCATCTCCAACCCTTACCCTATACCCTTACCCGCTATTCCTGCCCCATGGCCATGCCACTGCCCTGTGGCTCATCTCCAACCTTTATCCTACAGCCTTCCCAGATGCCCCACGGCCACGCCACTACCCCATGGCACACCTCCAACCCTTAGCCTACAGCCATGCCCATTGCCCCGTGGACACGCCACTGCCCCATGGCTCGTCTTCAACCCTTATCCCCCAGCTTTGCCAGGCCCCTGCCCCATGGCCAGGCCCCTGCCCCATGGCCCATCTCCAACCCTTACCCTATACCCTTACCCGCTATTCCTGCCCCATGGCCCAGCCACTGCCCCGTGGCCCATCTCCAACCCTTACCCTACGGCCATGCCCACTGCCCCATGGCCACGCCGCTGCCCGCGGCCCCTCTCCAACCCCCGCCCCGCACGCCAGCCCCTCTTACTTGATCTTGCGGTCGAGGTGCTGGTGCAGGGAGGGGTCGAGGATGGGCTCACGCTCGGAGAGCGCCCGGGGCCGTGGCGGGGAGCCCAGGGGGGCCTGCGGTGATGGGGAGCAAAGAGATGAGGCTGCGGGGGGAAGCGGGGCGCGGGGCGGCACCC
>NW_008794432.1:87366-88104 GCF_000699145.1 Aptenodytes forsteri | reverse complement strand
ACAGCCCCGGCGGGAGCGGTGGGGTCGAGCATCCCAGGGGGGCCGGGCAGCCCTGGCACCCCTGACCCAGCACCGTGCCACAGCCCCCGGTATGCAGGGCACCCCAAGCCACCCGCACCCACCTCCTGCACCCAGAGCACCCCAAACCACCCAAACCCAGTCTCTTGCACCCATGGCACCCCAAATCACCCACGCAGACTCCCCTGCACCCGTGGCACCACAAACCACGCACATCCACCCCCCGCACCCAGTTTGCCACACCCGTAGCACCCCAAACCACCCAGCCCAACCCCGCTGCACCCATTCCCTGCACCCACCGCACCCCAAACTCACCTGCACCCATGGCACCCAAGCCACTCACATCCACCCCCTGCACCTACAGCACCCCAAACCCACCACACCCACAGCACCCCAAACCACCTGCATGCACCCCCTGCACCCATGGTACCCCAAACCATCCACCCCAAACCCCCTGAACCCAGGGTACCCCAAACCACCTGCACCCACCCCCTGCACCCAGGGCACCCCAAACCCACCCAGACCAACCCCCCTGCAACTACAGCACCCCAAATCCACCCAGACTAACCCCCCTGCACCCACGGCACCCCAAGCCACCTGCACCCACCCCCTGCACCCAGGGCACCCCAAACCCACCCAGACCAACCCCCCTGCACCCACGGCACCCCAAACCCACCTGCACCCACCCCCTGCACCCAGGGCACCCACAACCCCAAATAG
>NW_008794432.1:77840-81371 GCF_000699145.1 Aptenodytes forsteri | reverse complement strand
AGCAGGGAGCAGGGACCTGCTGCGGGCGGGGGGGGGGCAGCAGGGACCTGCTGCGGGGCGGGGGGAGGGGGGGGTCCCACCCTGTTCCCGGGGGGAGGGGGGGGTCCCACCGCACCCTGTTCCTGGGGATGGATGTACCGGTGCCGCCGAAGGGCAGCGAGGTGAGTGTCACGTGCATGATGGTGTCGTTGGCGCAGAAGCCGCCGCTGCTCGTCTGCTCCGGCACCCGGTTCACCGCCTGGGGGGTGAGGGCAGGGGGGTGTTGAGCACCCACCCGGCACCCCTTGTCTGCCTCCTCCCTGCTGCCTGGGGTACACCAGGACACGCGTGGCTGGGGACACGGGGGCTCTCTCCTCCCGTGACCAGGGACAAGGCCAAAGGAGCGGCCCCGACTGGGGAGGGCGCCTGTGGCTATCCAGACCCACGCAGCAGGATGCGACCTAGGCTGAGGGGGATGCTGCGCCCAGCCCGGCTCCGCACCTTCTTGCAGGAGGAGAAGATGTAGAGGGCCAGCAGCCGCTCCTGGGTGTTGATGAAGGTGATGGCGTCGTCCACGCTGGCCACCGTGAGGATGGGCCCAAAGAACTCCTCCTGCATGAGGGGCTCATCCTGCTGCACATCCACCAGCGCCGTGGGGGCTGCGGGGGGAGAGCCGAGCCTGGACTGGCTGGGTGTCACGGGCCGCATCCAGCAGGACCCCCACCCTGCGCTTCTGCCCTCCCGCTGGCAGTACACCCTGCGCCCTCACCGATGTAGCGCGCCTCTGCATCCGTCTGTCCTCCGATGGCCGCGTGCCCGCTGCGCAGCAGCGCCTGCGCCCACTGGAACTGCTTGTCCCCCACGACGCAAGCGAAGTCAGGGGGCTCCCAAGGGTTGGGGCCATAATACTCAGCGATGGCCTCGCGCAGGGCGGGCATCAGCTTCTCCTGCATCTCCACGCTGCACAGCACGTAGTCGGGCGCGATGCAGGTCTGCCCCGCGTTGAAGAAGCGGCCCCAGGCCACCCGCCGGGCCACGTTCTGCACGTCGCAGGTGTCGGACACGTAGCAGGGGTTCTTGCCCCCCAGCTCCAGCGTCACGGGCGTCAGGTGCTTGGCAGCGGCTGCCATCACGATCCTCCCCACGGAGGGGCTGCCTGAGGGCAGGGGGAGCAGCGGGAGCCCAGCGTGGTCAAGACCTCCCAGCGGATCCACACCAGGCTTGCTGGGGCAGCCCCGTGCCTGTCTCCCTGTGTTGAAGAGAGGGATGGGACTGGAGTGTCCCTGTGGGATGTACCGGTGAAGAAGATGTAGTTGAACTTGTTCTCCGGCAGTCTGGTGGTCTCCTCCGCGCCAGCGGTCACCACGGCAAAGCAGTCCTGCTTTGACAGGGAGGGGAGGTGGGAAGTGTGGCACCATAGCCGGGCAGGAGCGGAGAGAGCGCATGGGGGGACGTGGCTCGGCCGAGTAGGTTTGGGACACAGCGGGGCAGGTGTCCCTGGAGAGGGAGATGGCAGCAGCAGAGGGCTCTCCTACCTTGTCCAGGTACCTGGGCAGCGTCTCGGCCACTAACCTCTCCAGGTTCCTGCTGATTTTGGAGGATTTCATGACAACGCAGTTACCTGCAGGACAGGAGCTCCCTCCTGGTAAGGACCTTGCTCTTGGGGAGCAGAAGACCTGCCCCCACTGCAGCCCCACCACCACCACCCCATTCCCACCCCAGGGAGGACACAGGACACCCCCCAGTGAGGGGGCAGCGTCTCGGCCACTAACCTCTCCAGGTTCCTGCTGATTTTGGAGGATTTCATGACAACGCAGTTACCTGCAGGACAGGAGCTCCCTCCTGGTAAGGACCTTGCTCTTGGGGAGCAGAAGACCTGCCCCCACTGCAGCCCCACCACCACCACCCCATTCCCACCCCAGGGAGGACACAGGACACCCCCCAGTGAGGTTCTGGTACCCCCTGGCATGGCAAAGACACAGCCGAGCCTCACCAGCAGCAATGGCCCCGATGAGGGGCACCAGGAGGAGGTTAATGTTAGTTCCAGGGGGCCTGATGATGAGCACCACTCCGTACTAGTCCTTGTGGATGAAGGCCGAGTCCAGCTGCATTGCCTGCGGAGGGAAGGACGGCGTGAGGGACACCTGCCTCCCATCCCGCACGTCCCCAGCCAGCCGCTGCCCCGTACCCAGTTCTTCTCCACCTGCTCGTCCTTCATCCAGGTGCCCAGGTTGTTGAACGTGTGGTTGAGCTCACTCCTGCAAACGGAGATCTCGGAGAGCTCCACTTCAAAGGGCGGCTGGGGATGCAGGAGGACACAGGACACCCCCCAGTGAGGTTCTGGTACCCCCTGGCATGGCAAAGACACAGCCGAGCCTCACCAGCAGCAATGGCCCCGATGAGGGGCACCAGGAGGAGGTTAATGTGGTAGTTCCAGGGCCTGATGATGAGCACCACTCCGTACTAGTCCTTGTGGATGAAGGCCGAGTCCAGCTGCATTGCCTGCGGAGGGAAGGACGGCGTGAGGGACACCTGCCTCCCATCCCGCACGTCCCCAGCCAGCCGCTGCCCCGTACCCAGTTCTTCTCCACCTGCTCGTCCTTCATCCAGGTGCCCAGGTTGTTGAACGTGTGGTTGAGCTCACTCCTGCAAACGGAGATCTCGGAGAGCTCCACTTCAAAGGGCGGCTGGGGATGCACAGGAGGTCATCATGGCCACCACTGTGGGCACAGCCCCGTGGCCACCCCACAATGGTTGTCCTCACAGAGGTCCGCACCAAGTCTCCTGGCAGCCATAGCAGGATGTGACCCTCTCTGCTGGGGCAGACACCCCCAGGGACACCCTGTGGCCTTGCAGTGGCAAGGGTGGGTGGCACAGCCACCCCTCCGGTGTGCCACCCGCGTCACGGCACGCTGCCTGGCCCCATGCCGCTCCATGCCAGCAGGTTCCCGGGACACAGTAGAAGGTCGCGGTTGAAGACATGGATTTGGTATCTCAAGAGCTTCAGCGACACCAGACACGGCACGATGCAGACACAGCTCCGGAGGTGGAGATGGGAACAAGGGCCCCCAATTGCTCTCCATAAAAGCTTCCCTAGAGCTAATTCATCCCGTTGCTGTGCAGCCAGAGCAAGTTGCTGTGTGGTTCCCCACCCCCGGGGGCATCCCCAAAGGCTAAGCTGAAGATAACGGCAAAAACAAAGGCCTCCGCTCCCCTGGTGCAGTGGGCTGACCCCGGCCAGCGACCAAGCACGCACCCGGCCGTTTGCCACTACGCTGCAGCAGGATGGGGAGAGACTCGGAAGAACAAAAGCAAGAGAACTCGGGTCGAGATACAGACAGGTTTATAAATGAAGGAAAGAGGGGGGTGGGTGGGAAAGTCAAGTGATGGAAGGGGAAGCACTCCCCACCAGCCGCCCTGGCCATGGTGGTCTCGCCTTGCCCATGTCCGAGGCGGTGGCCTCCAGGATGTCCTGCTTCTCATCCAGGACGAAGCGACCCAGGGCCTCCAGCTGGGCCACGCGGTACTCCATGGGCCGCGTCTTCCCCGAGA
>NW_008794432.1:73604-75287 GCF_000699145.1 Aptenodytes forsteri | reverse complement strand
GAGCGCCACTCCAAAGGGCGGCTGGGGACGCACAGGAGGTCATCATGGCCACTCCTGTGGGCGCAGCCCCATGGCCACCCCACAATGGTTGTCCTCACAGAGGTCCGCACCAAGTCTCCTGGCAGCCATAGCAGGATGTGACCCTCTCTGCTGGGGCAGACACCCCCAGGGACACCCTGTGGCCTTGCAGTGGCAAGGGTGGGTGGCACAGCCACCCCTCCGGTGTGCCACCCGCGTCACGGCACGCTGCCTGGCCCCATGCCGCTCCATGCCAGCAGGTTCCCGGGACACAGTAGAAGGTCGCGGTTGAAGACATGGATTTGGTATCTCAAGAGCTTCAGCGACACCAGACACGGCACGATGCAGACACAGCTCCGGAGGTGGAGATGGGAACAAGGGCCCCCAATTGCTCTCTGTAAAAGCTTCCCTAGAGCTAATTCATCCCATTGCTGTGCAGCCAGAGCAAGTTGCTGTGTGGTTCCCCACCCCCAGGGGCATCTCCAAAGGCTAAGCTGAAGATAACGGCAAAAACAAAGGCCTCCGCTCCCCTGGTGCAGTGGGCTGACCCCGGCCAGCGACCAAGCACGCACCCGGCCGTTTGCCACTACGCTGCAGCAGGATGGGGAGAGACTCGGAAGAACAAAA
Organism: Aptenodytes forsteri; assembly: GCF_000699145.1. Lineage (NCBI taxonomy): Eukaryota > Metazoa > Chordata > Aves > Sphenisciformes > Spheniscidae > Aptenodytes > Aptenodytes forsteri. The sequence continues at coordinate 74,642 of NW_008794432.1, read as the reverse complement.
GCAAGAGAACTCGGGTCGAGATACAGACAGGTTTATAAATGAAGGAAAGAGGGGGGTGGGTGGGAAAGTCAAGTGATGGAAGGGGAAGCACTCCCCACCAGCCGCCCTGGCCATGGTGGTCTCCTTGCCCATGTGTCCGAGGCGGTGGCCTCCAGGATGTCCTGCTTCTCATCCAGGACACGTCCCAGGGCCTCCAGCTGGGCCACGCAGTACTCCATGGGCCGCGTCTTCCCCGAGAGCCAGGCTGCCCGCAGGCGGCTCACCAGCCCTGTGTGGGGACTCATCCTGAGAGGAGGCTCTGAGCACCGCCCTGCTGATAAGGAAATACCACTTGCCTTGGTTCAGACGAGGGCGTCCAGACCTGACCACGGGGTAAAATCCCAGAGCGTGGGCTGGGTGACGCAGCTGACTGGCCAGTGGACAAAGCCACCCCATTCCCTTCTGCCCCTGCGGCAAGTGGGGTTGGCCCAGGAGGGAGGGGGACCCCCTTCCCCAGCACAGCCAGCCCCCAAAGCTGGGGGATGGAGCAGCCCGGCACGTCCCTCTGCTCCCCAGGGACCAGACACAGTGCTAGGTGGGACATGTCCAACGGGATTTTGTTCTTGAGAAGCGGTGGGCTGGGGTTGACTTGGTTTCTCAGTTTTCAAAGCATGGGGTGGGGGTAGCGGGGCCAGAAGAGAGGGGGAGCAGCTGGGATGGAGGAACGGAGCCCAGAAACCCACCAGGATGGAGCCAAAGCAACCGGGACAGAGCAGAGAGGGGCTCCGGAGGACAGCGCACCCCAAAATGCTGCAGGAGAAGGCCTCTCGTCCCTGCTGGCACCTTACCTGTCCCTCTCCTCCGGGCTCAGCTGCCCGTGCTCGCTCCGAGGTGTCCGATTCCTCGGGAGATTGCCAGCCCGTGCGAGATAAGGGAGGGCGAATTGCGGGGCGTGGGGCGGAGGAAACTGGGATCATCCCAGCTCGAGGATTTGGGAGGAAAGCGTTGCTGTGGACCTTCTTGGGGGAGAGTCCCCAAGGCGGGGGGGGGGTGGGCACG
>NW_008794432.1:68258-73493 GCF_000699145.1 Aptenodytes forsteri | reverse complement strand
ACGGAGCCGGCGGGGGGGCTGTGGGACCTGCGTGCGAGGGAGATGTGGGGCACGGGAGACTGTGTGGGGCACAGGGGTTCCCCGTGGGGCCCTTCCGCTGGCAGGCTCCTTCCTCCCGCTGGCCCCACCCCTCCCCGGTTCTCGCCCTCCCATTGGCCAGCGGCTCCATCCCGTGCCCTGATTGGTGGGTTGCCATGGAGGCAGCGGGTGAGCGGGCAGGGGCAGGCAGGAGGCCGAAGGGAAGCACACGGGAGGTCACCGGTTGTAGGGAAACGCACTTCCAGGTGGCCACCGGGACCGCCGCGACCGGTGGCGGGGGACCCTCAGAGCAGGGTGCAGGCGCCCTTGCGCTTCACCTCGGAGGCGGCCCGGACGATCCCCAGCTTCTGCTGGCTGTAGGGCGGGTAGCGCAGGGTGTTGAGGGCCTCCCGGCCCATGCTGCGGCGCAGGCAGCTGCGGTGGTGGGTGAAGGTGTCGAAGGTGAACCTGCCGTGGTACATCCCCAGGCCGCTGTTTCCTGCAACGCACAGAACAGGTGCCCGGTTGGTGGCTGGATCTGGCCGTTGCTCACCCACCGTTTGGGCCAGGGAGCCCCAGATTAAGCTCCCAGCTCCCCTCTCGAGGGCAGCACGGAGGAGGCGCTGGCGATGGAGGCCGCTTGTGTCTGTGGACGGCACCACGTCTTCATCCGGCTGCTTTCTAACACCAGGCTCGGCAGGGAGGACTGGCCGTGGCCGAGCTTCCCCGGAAAGTGATCTAAAGAAGACCATGGAAGTAGCCTACCTGGACGCCCACATGGTGCTTGAGGGATGTTTGGAGGAGGAAGGCTGGGCTGGGAGGAGGAAAGTTCCCCAACAACCCTCTCGTTGGTCTGGATTTCACCATTTCAGGTAACGCGTTTAGCCCCGGTGCAAAGCTCACCATGTTAAGCCAGGCTCAGAAAAATGTTGATAGAATAAGAGTTTCGCAAAACGTCGTCTTCCCAACAGGAGGGACTGCGCCTTGGAGGATTTCTGAGCCGAGGAAACCGGGCGAAGGCTGGCGCCTTTCACGTCATCCTGCTGTTTTGGGGAGAGGATCCAAAGGGCCCCCGCTTCGCTGGCAGATGGGAGAAGTGGAGTAGGGGGACCAGGAAAGGCGGCACATTCAGCGTGGCATGGCAGAGAGCAGGCAGCGAGAGCGCCGGTCGCTGCCCTCCCGTCCTCACCCTCCAGGGAGGAAGAGGCGTTTTATACCAGCCTGAAACGGGTACGTCTTGTTTACCGGATGGCCTTGAGGATGCTGGGAGATGTGTCCCCATCTCCACGGATGCTTAAGCGCCTAAAACACTCGGTAAAGAAAACTAGTCTTATTTCTGTATCTTCAACTCATCTTTTGCAGGTGCTTCCTCCATCCCCTCTCAAGTTTCTGTTCTCTTTTTGCTCTAATTCTGGAAACTTTATTGATTAAAAAAAAAAACCAAACACCACCTTTTTGATCACAGAACCTCGTCTGGTGCCAGAGTGACTGGGAAGGGCATCACTGACGACGTGGTGTTGGAGTGGGCAGCAGCAGCAAGATGCTCCCGCCAGACGAGCTTCCCTACCGCAGGGATATCCTCCAAAACACGTCTCCTCCATGCTGGCTCCAGCCCCGCTGCTGGCGAGACTCCAGGAGTGGAGAGGGGTGATTGTCAAGGTGGCTTTGGTGAGGATGTGACCCGTCTCCAAGGACTAGTGAAATGGCTGTTGGGAGGTGAAAGCTGGCTGCCTGGGAGCAAGCACGGGAAAGCCAGGCTGGCAGAAAATAAGGAAATCCAGCTGTGTGCTGATAACTGGCGCGATAAAATTATGTCAGTCAGTTTGAGCCGGTCAGTCTTCCTGATAAAATGCAAATCCTGGTCAAGCTGATGAGGCCTGTTTGGTATCTCGCGCGTCAGCAGCCCCAGCACGAAGGAAGGTCAGCGGGTGGCTCTCGGCCAGCTGAGCGGCTGAGCCTCGGGTGGAGAATAGGAGCTGTCTTTCCATGGTAGTGAAGATCATCTGATCAGAAGTGGGTATCGCCACCACCTAGACTCCTTCCTCCCAGAGGGAAGAGAGAAGCACTTCTGGACATGGGTTTTTTTCAGCCTAAGTAGACATCCAGAACGGGCCAGAAGAAGAACAGCCCCAAAGTGCCGTTTCTATCCGTGAGCTGTGAAATGCCATGTCACAGGGGTATCGTAGCGACTAAAAGTTTCCCTGGATTCAAGGAGAGGGTGGGTGAGTACGTGGAGTACTTTACCGAACGCGTGGGGCCCTTCTGGCTTAGCAAATCGTTTGAGCTGGAAACAGATGGAGGCTGGAAGACTTTCAGGAAGAAATATCGTGCACGCTTGCCCTGGCCTTAACTTACGCATCTGCATAAGGTTGTGGTGGAAGAACGCAGAACTAGACATAGCTTTGTTCTGAAGCCTTTAAAAGAATGAAAGGATTGTTTTCCAGCTAATGCTCTGGATAGAAAGCACCCCATGGAAGCTCAAAATCATGTACATCAACTGAAACATGAGAGCTATGCAACTTACGGCTGATACTCATTTCCTTGCTTCGCACTGCAGGGAATCCTTGCATGAGGGAAGGGGTTGAGTCCCCATCCCTGGAGGTATTTAAAAGACGAGTAGATGAGGCACTTAGGGACATGGCTTAGTGGGTGGTGGTGTTGGGTCGACGGTTGGACTCGATGATCTTAGAGGTCTTTTCCAACCTCAATGATTCTATGATTCTATGATTGCTTGAATTCGTCAAGTGTTAGCCTAAAACCGCTGCCTGGCGGCCGGTGTAGATGCGGAGAAGACTGCGATGCTGTGGGAAGCGGAGCGACAGCCTTCTCGGCTGCCTTTCTCCAGCAGGAAGCTTCAGCAAAAGGTTCAGAATCAAATGTAGACCTTTTCGGAGTCTGCCAATTTCCAAAAGCTTTGTGTGAAGCAACAGGGAGGAGCATTAGAAATTGCACACATATATAAATTTGCCTTAAAAAATATCACCCTTGGGTGATTTGTTGGTTCTGAGATTGGGATGATGGCAAATGCTTGTAAAGCTTTTAACCCTCATAGCGTCTCCGCTAGGCTGTGATCCGGCCCCCCTGCTGTTTACTCCTCAATGGTTTTATGCAATACAGGTCTTCAGGAGTTTGTATAAAGGAACGTGTGTACATTTGGGAATTCATTGGAAATTGCGCTGTCTTCAGACCCGGAGTCCAAAATGGAGATCCCTGAAAAACTGAAATTCTGAGTTCCTGAAAACTGTGGATAAGTGGCAATTTCCACGTTTCCTCCTGCAGAGGAAAGGGGTAGCAGAGCAGCGGGACGGGTGCGACAGGCTGGCTGCTGGTGCCATACGGAGGCACTGCATGTGGAAAGGAAGGTCTAGAGGTGTTTCTCTGGTGGCCACATTCAAAATTCCCTACCTTTTAAACAAGACATTTCCATGTACGCAGGGAACGCCGTGCTTGGGACACCAAGCACGGAGAGAAGGGACCTCAGGGTGCTCCACGCGTGTTCAGCAGAAACGGGGCTGCAAAGCCCACGAGCTCAGCCCTGGTGCAGTGAAGCAAAGGGCTTCTGCTGGGGCCCTATCTGGTGCAGAAGGATTTCCCTACAGACCATTGCAGAAGCCCCCGCTGCTCGTCCGCTCCAGGACCTGGTTCACCACCTGGGAGGGAAGCAGAGAAGGTGGACGGGGTCTGGTCATGGCTCAGGCACGCGGGTGGGATCACGCTTGGCTCACGTCGGCCAGGGGCAGGAGCAGGCAGGTTGGGGGATTTGGACCTACCGATCCCACCGAAGGGCAGCGAGGTCAACGTCACGTGCATCAGGGTGTCGTTGCCGCAGAAGCCACCGCTGCTCGTCCGCTCCAGGACCTGGTTCACCACCTGGGAGGGAAGCAGAGAAGGTGGACGTGGGTCTGTTCCCACACCCCCAGCTGCAATCCTTCCCCCACAACCCAGGGCTGTCTGTTCTAAAGAAGATCTTTGGAGCATGAACACGGCTGAGTACACCTGCCAAGGAGCATGGGGCAAGCGTAGCCCTGGCTTCGCGCAGCCTGTACGCTATACCTTGTCATCGGAGGAGAAGGCATACACAACCAGCGGCCGCTCGCGGCTGTTGATAAAGTCAATGGCTTCATCCACGTTCGCCACAATGACAATGGGCAAGATGGGGCCGAAGATCTCCTCCTGCATGATAGGATCAGAGGGCTGCAAGTCCACCAGCACTGTGGGAGCTGCAGAGAAAGAAACCCGAAGGCATCAGCCGTGCACGGAGGTTGAAGGTGACACCTCGGTCCTCTCCCCAAGACCCATACCTCCTCTAAGATAGGACGCCTTGCCAAGCTCCCCGATTCCCATGCAAACCTTCCTTAAATGTCACTTCCATCTAGAACCTCCCCTCCAGCTGTGAGACCCTCTTCAAAATCCAAGTCCACTCCATGCAAGGATGAAGACTTATGTGAAGTTCAAGCCCTCACCGATGTAGCGCTCCTCCTCGTCCGTCTGTCCTCCGATGACCACGCGCCCGCTGCGCAGCAGCGTCTGCACCCGCTGGAAGTGCTTGTCCCCCACGATGCGGCCGAAGTCGGGGGACTCCTGAGGGTTGGGGCCATAAAAATCAGTGATCGCCTTATGCAGAGCGGGCAGCAGCTCTCCTGCATCTGCACAGCACGTAGTCGGGCGCGATGCAGGTCTGCCCCGCGTTGAAGAAGCGGCCCCAGGCCCCACGCCGGGCCACGTTCTGCACGTCGCAGGTGTCGGACACGTAGCAGGGGTTCTTGCCCCCCAGCTCCAGCATCACGGGCGTCAGGTGCTTGGCAGCGGCTGCCATCACGATCTTCCCCACGGAGGTGCTGCCTGAGGGCCAGGAGAAGATGCATCACGGTGAGGATCCCACCATGCTACAGCCCAACCCATGGCTTTAGCCTTATGAGGAGCCGGGGCCAGGAAGACATGTCAAGTCCCACTCCTGTCCTGCATCCACCTTGGTGTGCAGCACGCAGCTGAGCCCTCGCCTCCAGCACCCTCTCCAGCTCAACCATGGCATCCCCCAATTCAGCTATTGCAAAACCCAGTTATGGCTATTAGATCCTCAGACACGGTGGTGGCAGATCCTCCACTGGATCCTGACACCAGATCCCCAACACAAGCCCTGCCTTCTCAGAGGGCAGGGAAGGGGTCCTGTTTGCAGGCAGGCTGCCCAGCGTCTCACGTTGACAGGCAGGGGAGGCC
>NW_008794432.1:61565-67521 GCF_000699145.1 Aptenodytes forsteri | reverse complement strand
GCCACCTCCGAGGGTTTGACGATGACACAGTTACCTGGGGGGAGATCGACAGGACATCAGAGCAGCGACATGGTGACAGCCAGCCCCTCTGACACCCCAGCCGGGGGACAAGGTGCCCTCGCTGGTGCCTGGCACTGCCTGGATCCTCCGGGCCAGGGGACGAGTTTGGCTCACCGGCAGCGACGGCCCCGATGAGGGGCACCAGGAGGATGTGGATGGGGTAGTTCCAGGGCGTGATGATGAGCACCACCCCGTACGGGTCCTTGTGGATGAAAGCGGAGTCCAGCCGGGTCACCTGCGGGACACCCACCGCGTCAGGAGTGCTTCGTTGCACCAATGTCTCCATGCCCACATCCCACCCATCTCTGCCCGGCAGGTGGGTCCTTCCCCCCATCCTCTCCCTCACCTTCCCCCTTACCAGATTCCTGTCCACGTGCTCGTCCTTCACCCAGTCGGACAGGTTGTTCAGCGTCTCGTGAAGCTCGTTCTTGCAGAGGAGGATCTCGGAGAGTTCGGCTTCGAAGGGCGGCTGGGGACCCAGAGCACCCCACGTGTCAGTTCTGCGTGTGCTTCAGCAGCTCTTAGCCCTAGCCTGCATATTTTTTTACCCAGGATTTGGGGACCCGAGCCCTTCGTGTCCCGTGGTGGATCAGCACTTTGCTCTTGCCCCCAAGCTGCACCATGGGGAGGGGGTGAGCCCCACCACGTCTGCGGCGTTGGGGTTTGGTGAGCTCCGAAATCCTGTTGCGATATCACCGGGCCAGTCCTGTCGGCAGTGACCTGCCTGCGGCCGGGCTTTCCCTGCTGCGAGCTCAGCTGAGGTTTGGGAAAATTAAATATTTGGGGAGGAGAGGGGGTCTGTGAAGGCAGTGGTGGTGTTTTGGGGAAGAAAGGGCCGGTCTGGCTATTGAGACCTGTTTGGTCTGGAGACAAGAGCATCCCGAGTCACAACTCCTTTTTCTATCACATTTTCACACCGGCACAATCGAAACAAGTGAGTTGATGGACTCCAGCAGGACGGGCTATTTTTTCAGGACCTGCCAGAGTTTAGCTCAGGTAAGAGTCTGCAAGGATTTAGCCCAATAAATAAAAGCTCAGAAGAGATCTGGGCGCAAATCCCCCCGGCACGCCCCTTCACCTGGCTTTGACTTTCCCACCGTGGACATGTCACCGGCATGGGTGGTGCTGACGTCCAGCTCTGCCAGCAGCTCCTCACCTTCCATCGAGGGGGGACCGCATCCCGGGCTGCTGGGCACGTGGACGCTGGCTGAGCGTGGAGGAAGGAGGTACGGCAGCACCTGAAACCAGGGATGGTGCGGCGCCCGTGTGTGCAAGGCAGGCACGGTGCTGGGAGGGCGCGGGGCACAGCTCGGTGCGTGCAGGGGGTGGGAACACCCCAGCCATGAGACAAGGACAGGGAGAGCTTCTTACATTGTCCAGGTAGCTGGGCAGCACTTCAGCCACGAGTCTCTCAGTGTTCTTGGCCACCTCCGAGGGTTTGACGATGACACAGTTACCTGGGGGGAGATCGACAGGACATCAGAGCAGCGACATGGTGACAGCCAGCCCCTCTGACACCCCAGCCGGGGGACAAGGTGCCCTCGCTGGTGCCTGGCACTGCCTGGATCCTCCGGGCCAGGGGACGAGTTTGGCTCACCGGCAGCGACGGCCCCGATGAGGGGCACCAGGAGGATGTGGATGGGGTAGTTCCAGGGCGTGATGATGAGCACCACCCCGTACGGGTCCTTGTGGATGAAAGCGGAGTCCAGCCGGGTCACCTGCGGGACACCCACCGCGTCAGGAGTGCTTCGTTGCACCAATGTCTCCATGCCCACATCCCACCCATCTCTGCCCGGCAGGTGGGTCCTTCCCCCCATCCTCTCCCTCACCTTCCCCCTTACCAGATTCCTGTCCACGTGCTCGTCCTTCACCCAGTCGGACAGGTTGTTCAGCGTCTCGTGAAGCTCGTTCTTGCAGAGGAGGATCTCGGAGAGTTCGGCTTCGAAGGGCGGCTGGGGACCCAGAGCACCCCACGTGTCAGTTCTGCGTGTGCTTCAGCAGCTCTTAGCCCTAGCCTGCATATTTTTTTACCCAGGATTTGGGGACCCGAGCCCTTCGTGTCCCGTGGTGGATCAGCACTTTGCTCTTGCCCCCAAGCTGCACCATGGGGAGGGGGTGAGCCCCACCACGTCTGCGGCGTTGGGGTTTGGTGAGCTCCGAAATCCTGTTGCGATATCACCGGGCCAGTCCTGTCGGCAGTGACCTGCCTGCGGCCGGGCTTTCCCTGCTGCGAGCTCAGCTGAGGTTTGGGAAAATTAAATATTTGGGGAGGAGAGGGGGTCTGTGAAGGCAGTGGTGGTGTTTTGGGGAAGAAAGGGCCGGTCTGGCTATTGAGACCTGTTTGGTCTGGAGACAAGAGCATCCCGAGTCACAACTCCTTTTTCTATCACATTTTCACACCGGCACAATCGAAACAAGTGAGTTGATGGACTCCAGCAGGACGGGCTATTTTTTCAGGACCTGCCAGAGTTTAGCTCAGGTAAGAGTCTGCAAGGATTTAGCCCAATAAATAAAAGCTCAGAAGAGATCTGGGCGCAAATCCCCCCGGCACGCCCCTTCACCTGGCTTTGACTTTCCCACCGTGGACATGTCACCGGCATGGGTGGTGCTGACGTCCAGCTCTGCCAGCAGCTCCTCACCTTCCATCGAGGGGGGACCCCTCGATGTTCGTCCTACAGCTGGGTTTCTTCTCACCCAGGAGTACGGTGGAAGGTGAGGTGGATGGGGACTGGCGGGCAAGTGGCAGGTTCGAAGGATAAAACCAACCAGTTCTGGGGCGTATCCACCACCCAGGTGCCAAGATTTGGGAGGAAATACGGGAGAAAAGGGAATATCCAGATTTTGGAGCCTGTTTGTGCGGGGTTTTTTGGCAGAGTGAGCTGAGAAAGCGGGGAGGGGATCCACCACCGAGCCTAGGAAGGAGGGAGAGCAGGAAGCAAAGGCTTCCAGAGGTTGTCCTCAGCAGGGTGGGAGGAGGGACGGTCATGCGGAGAGGGAATCCGAAGGGCGGAGGAGTTTGGGAGCAGTGCAGGCGTGTGGCTCGGCACGACGCGGGGAGGAGAAGCAAGCTCAAGGAAGAAGCTGGGCTGCCCCTCCAGGGAGAGAGAAAGCAGGCAGCACGAGCAGACCGATGTGTCGGATGTCTCTTCCGAGCAAAAGGGAACCTCGGGCAAATGAGGAAGCACGACCGGCGCTAGCGATAGCTATCAGCCCGCTGCGGTGGGCGTTGGGGCGAGCGGGGTGTCTCGGCTGGGCTGGAGCGGCGGGGCTCGTGCCGGGGGGGATGCAGCCCAAGCAGGAGCAGAGCCCAGCGCGGGGCTTTCCGAGATGAGGCCAGAAAAGACCGAGCCTGGTACCTCGCTGTAGGGTAGAAAAGAGAAGCAGCAGAGACCCAGCGACCAGGGAGGGTATTGCAGGAGGTGTCCAACGCGGCCCCGAGAAGAGACTGGACGAACCGCAGGCAGAAGGATGCCCTGAGCGCGGCCCGCGGCCCCGAGAAGAGAACTGGACGAACCGCAGGCAGAAGGATGCCCCGGCTCCCTCGCGTGACAGCACAAATCGCTCTCCTGGTAAGGGAGCAGCAGTAGGTGTCCAGGCATCTCGTTTTTCCTTTCACGGGATTTGTGGCCCCAGCTCGCGTCGCCGGGTGGCCGGTGCTGCCCGCGGTGCCACGGCGGCAAGTAACGGAGCACGCGCACGGCTCTGACTGCGGACAGGAGGCAGCGCTGCTGGCTTCCAAAACTATTTGGAAGTATCGCGTGTTTGCCCTGTTTCTGAGCACCCTTCAGTGAGCCTGGGCTGGACAGACCTTTGATCTTGCTCGATGCACCGTCCTTGTGCCCACGTGTGAGCTGCGGGGGGGGTGCTAAGCTGTAGCTATGGCCGGTGGCTTGGGGATGACCCTCAGCAAGGTGCTGCCGACCCGGGCTTGGTGTGGGCAGATGCAGAGGAAACCATGTGATTAAAAAAAAAATAAATAAAAAAATCATGACTGTACTGCTGTGCAATAGTTAGTAGTTGTACTAACCAAGATGTTAAATCCCAAATTTTAACCCCCAATGGCATTGTGCCGTCTTGGGCTCATCGGCAGAGTTTTTCCATCTCGGATTTATCCCTTGGGTGGGAGCGGTTGTCGGCCGCCACCGTTTCTCTTCTCTCACGCTGAAGGTTGGATGGGCAAGACCTTCACACGAGCACCGACCGCCAGCCGCAGCCCCGGCCACCAGCTGCTGGGCACCACGCGAGCTGCGAGCACCGCACCGCTCGGACCTGACCGGAGACGCTCGCCACCGGGCAGGGAAGGGAAGGTGGTCCCGTTTCCCTCCGCCAAGGGAACGTCTGCCCGGGACCGAGTCAGCGCCGGCGGCACCGCGCGCGGCCAGCGCTTCCCAAACCCCCCGTTGGAGGCTTCCCGATGCAGGTGGGTGTCGGGCCCCCGCCCAGATGAGGAAAGGAGAAGCGCAAAGGGTGCAGAAGCAAATGGGAAGCGGGGTGAAATGCAGCGCACCTTTCCCTAACGGGATCAAGCGTTACTCCGGGTCTCCTCTCAGCACAAGAGCTGGCTGCTTAAAAATAGGAAAAAAATGATGCGGATCCCATCGATCCGGACCGCGGTAAGGATGGGGGGGGTGTCCAAAGGGAAGTTGTGAACTAGGATGGAGAACAACGGATGATGAGCCCTGTTGTGGTGCGTGAGGCTCTGGCTGTGTCGGGGACTTGGGGGGGGGGGGGGGGGGGGGGGGGGGGGGGGGGGGGGGGGGGGAGGCTGGAGCTCTCTGAGGACTTAGGGAGACGCAGGGGACGGGTCCGCTCTGCCTCTGCCCTTGGTGACCCTGACATAGGTGGGAGGGAGGGAGCAAAGAGGCAGGGGACGACGCAAAGCCGGGGGGGTCCAGGCTCTGAGAGCTGCAGCCTGGGTGAGCACCGAGAGAGGGGAGGGGACGACGTTTGGCGGAAAGCCCAAGGCAGGGAGCACATGGAGGGGGTGACGGGACTCGGGGATGGACCTGCCCAGGAAAGAGGTAAACTGAGGCTGATGCGTTTGGGGGTGGCCAATTGCATCTGGACGCTCCCCACAGCCCCGTTCTGTCCACGCTGGGGGCAGGGACAAGCTCTGGAGGAGGTGGGCTGGGATGTGCCCCAGCTCAGTCTCCCCTTCGCTGCCTCCGCCCGCGTCCACTGGCTCCAAGCCCAGCGCAGCCCAGCCCGGGGAGGGAGCACCCAACGGGTGGGGAAGTTCCGTCGGGGCATCGCATCAACCCTCTGCATGACGGCAGGAGCCGGCAGGGCTGTGGGCAGCCCCTCGGCTCCCCCAGCCACTGGGCCCCCCAGTTCCTCGGCCCCCCTCTCACCTTGCCCATGTCCGAGGCGGTGGCCTCCAGGATGTCCTGCTTCTTCTCGTCCAAGAAGCGACCCAGGGCCTCCAGCTGGGCCACGCGGTACTCCATGGGCCGCGTCTTCCCCGAGAGCCAGGCTGCCCGCAGGCTGCTCACCAGCCCCGCGTAGGGGTTAGCGCTGCGGGGACGGGGATGTCAGAGGGATCCCAGCCCCTCGCGCTCCCAGTGACAAGGGAGAGGAGCTCCACGACACCCCAGCCCGGCATCACACCGAAGCCCCGGGGAGAGGGCAGAGCATCCGCACCCCTCCCGTCTCCCCTCTGTCCCGGCCACACGCTCTCACCTCGTGGCATCGCCGTCCACGCTCCCCTTCCCGCCACCACCATCGTCCTCGGCAGCTTTCCCGGCCCCACTGCCCGGGGGCTGCTGCCGGGGGGTCGGGGGGGGCTGCCGCATGCCGGGCTGCGGGAAGACGCTACCGGTCTCCATGGTCCCAAGGGAGCGGCACGGGGCGGGTTACGCCGGGGCTGCCCGCGGGCTGGGCAGGCTGGCGGCCGGCC
>NW_008794432.1:58756-61361 GCF_000699145.1 Aptenodytes forsteri | reverse complement strand
CCCCGGCTCCCTGCCCTGCCCCCCGGCGGCCTGCCCCGCCGCGCGTCACCGCTGGCTCCGCTCCAGCCCAAACCACTTGGGATGCAAAACACGCCACGGATCCAGCCCGGGGCACCTCGCTGCCACACAGCCACCGGGCGCGGGGGTGACGGAGGCGGACACAACCCCGACGGGACGCGATGGTCTGGCTGAGGGTGTCAGTGTGATGGATGGGGACGTTGGGGGTTTGGGCAACCGCCCCCCCTCCGGGGCTCGGCTGCCGGATTCCTGCCCGGCACCCCCCAAGCCGGGCGACGGAGGCAGAAGGCAAGGCCAGGCAGGAGAGCTCAATGCAAAGTCTTTACTACAGGCAGGGTTACACGGAGGAAAAAGCAACAGCCGGCACTGAGAGGAGGGAGAACGAGGTTCATCCAGAAGGAAAGGTCCGTCTAACGGGAGATGGGGCTAAGTGCCGGTCCTCAGCCTCGCAGGGACCGTTTCTCTGCTGGGAAGAGAAGTACGGGGTGAGAAAAAGAACTTTTTGCCGTTTCATATGTGTCCTGGCAAACGGTCCGGAGCAGAGGCAGCTGGGGAGGAGCGAGCGTGCGGGAGGAGATGTCCGTCCCCGCCGTCCGACGTGCATTGGGCGAAGGACGTGGCAAGGGAACGAGGGATCGGTGCCGAGGAGGGAGGGGGATACCAGCCTCCCCAAGGAGGGTGGTTTTGTTCCCCGGGGGGACCCAGCCAGAAGTCACACCCCCCCCCCATCCCTCAGTCCACGAGCGGCGCGGGGCAGCCCTCAGAGCAGGGTGCACATGCCCTTGCGCTTGATCTCGAAGGTGGCCGTCAAGAGCCCCAGCTTCTGCTGGCTGTAGGGCGGGTAGCGCAGGGCGTTGAGGGCCTCCAGGCCCATGTTGCGGTGCAGGCAGCCGCGGTGGTGGGTGAAGGTGTCGAAGGTGAACTTGCCGTGGTACTTCCCCAAGCCGCTGTTTCCTGTAACACACGGCACGGGTCCAAACTTACTACGGGACCCCGCTCCTGCCCACGCCGAGCGTCAGCAACGCAAGGAAAACTTTACAGGCTTTTCTCATGCAAATGCTCCCGCCGCTGAGCAAGGCAGACATGGTGGAGGAGATCTCACCCTGCCCTGCACCTTTCCCAGCTCTACGGCTACTCAGTCCAGCAAATCCTTCCGCAGCTCGCCACTGTTTGGAGGTCCAAGTGCATCATTTTTACTGGCCTACTTTTATCTACGTAAGCTTTGCTGGGTCTACGAGGCTCAATTTCCCTCTACGACCTCTACGGTGCTCTACCAATATCTACCCACGGTTAGGAGCTACCAGCGTGGCCCCTACGAACGTCAGCTTCTTCCTGGAGCTCTTAAAAATTGGAGCCACATTGGCAGCACCGGTTCTCCCGATTCCTGTGGCTGGTTTAAGCTTGAGGTTGTGCATCGCGGTTAATAGCCCAATGACTTCACATCCGAGCTCCTGTGGAAGCTTTGGCGAATGCCATCTCACCCCGATGACTTCAGACCCTTCACCTGACCGGGCTGCTATAAAATGGCTTCACCTGATAATTTGAGGCAGTTTGTCTGAATCATTTCCATAAAGATAAGTTACGGTATGGGAACCACCAAAAATTGTTCCCTGAGCCACAGTCAGGTGAGGAATTAATTACGCTTTGCTGTCGTGGTGTCCTATTTCGTCTGAATCAGCTGCCAGCCCCGACAGAGATGCTGACCATGGGCAGCGTAAAACTGAGGTATTTTCCCCAGAGAATATTCTGGGGAAGAGACCAGGAGATCGGGAAAGTATTCCGGGGAAACATCGCCAGAGGCTTCCTGTATTCCTGTCCTCTTCCCTGGACAATGCTACAAACCAGGGTCCAGGGCTGAGCAGACCTCGCTTTTCACCCGAGAAAACAATTGTTGTTGCCCCTGGAGAGCAGAAACTCTTCCTCTTTGCCGAGGAGGATCTCCAAGTTACCATAAGCAGATTTCACAGACATTTATAAGCGTTTTGCTCCTACTATCTAGTCCCAAAAGGCAGAATGAATGTACAAGCCCGCTCCTGAGCGACGTTAAGGGCTCCTATCCGGCACCACGCTGTCTGCAGGAGGAAGCTCACCTACCCAAGAGGCACAACGCCTCGGATGTGCTCCCAGACGAGGAGCAGAGTGACGGACAGACCAAAGGGAGCAGCACTTGATGAGATCCCAGGTAAGCCTGAGCAGGGCAGGAACCAAACCCTGGCACAAAATTCACTCACGGTGCCCATGCTGCTCAGAAATACCAAGGAAATACCCAAGTGGCACAAACTTCTCTACCTTTTACATGAAGCACTTCCACGTACGCAGGGAACGCCGTGCTTGGGACACCAAGCACGGAGAGAAGGAACCTCAGGGTGCTCCACGCGTGTTCAGCAGAAACGGGGCTGCAAAGCCCACGAGCTCAGCCCTGGTGCAGTGAAGCAAAGGGCTTCTGCTGGGGCCCTATCTGGTGCAGAAGGATTTCCCTACAGACCATTGAGCCCCCTGGGCCTGGGGCCCAGGCCTGGGTGCCCCGTCTCCCCCGAGACCCTCCCTCCCCACGGCCGGCACGGCTCAGGCACCGCGGGTGGGATCA
>NW_008794432.1:52715-58696 GCF_000699145.1 Aptenodytes forsteri | reverse complement strand
GCGGGCAGGTTGGGGGATTTGGACCTACCGATCCCACCGAAGGGCAGCGAGGTCAACGTCACGTGCATCAGGGTGTCGTTGCCGCAGAAGCCACCGCTGCTCGTCCGCTCCAGGACCTGGTTCACCACCTGGGAGGGAAGCAGAGAAGGTGGACGTGGGTCCCGCACCCTGGCTCCGCGGGCAACGCTTGTCAAACATCACCCAGCTCATCCATCGGCCCCCTGTGCCCAGAGCAGCTGGGCTCAAAAGACTTTTCAGAGCACGCCCTGGGGTGTCGGCAAGGTGGGCACGAGCCTTTCTGCCCCATTTCCCTCACACACACACCCCCCCTTTCTGGTCCATGGACCACAGGCACCTTGCTGTCACAGGAGAAGGCGTAGATGGCCAACGGCCGCGGCCGCGCATTGATGAAGTCAATGGCTTCGTCCATGTTGGCCACAACAACGATGGGCAGGATGGGCCCGAAGATCTCCTCCTGCATGGCAGGATCAGAGGGCAGCACGTCCGCCAGCACCGTGGGAGCTGCGGAGAAAGGTTACGGCAACGCATCACTCAGTGCGCGGGCACGGGTGGTCCCACAAGCCCCGGGGCCCCGTGCCCTCACCGATGTAGCGCTCCTTCTCGTCCGCCTGTCCTCCGATGGCCACGCGCCCGCTGCACAGCAGCGCCCGGATGCGGCGGAACTGCTTATCCCCCACGATGCGGCCGAAGTCGGGGGATTCCTGGGGGTTGGAGCCAAAAAACTCAGTGATGGCCTCGCGCAGGGCGGGCATCAGCTTCTCCTGCATCTCCACGCTGCACAGCACGTAGTCGGGCGCGATGCAGGTCTGCCCCGCGTTGAAGAAGCGGCCCCAGGCCACCCGCCGGGCCACGTTCTGCACGTCGCAGGTGTCGGACACGTAGCAGGGGTTCTTGCCCCCCAGCTCCAGCGTCACGGGCGTCAGGTGCTTGGCAGCGGCTGCCATCACGATCTTCCCCACGGAGGTGCTGCCTGAGGGCAGGGAAGAGATGCATCACGGCAGGGATCCCACCAGCTACGGCACAGCTCTGGGACGTGGCACTCTGGGGAGCCAGGTCCAGGGCAAACGCGCCAAGTCCCACCAGACCCTCAGACACACACATCCCAGATCCTCCAACAGATCCCGACACCAGATCCCCAACACAAGTAGAAGATGTAGTCAAACTTGTTCTCCAGCAGCCTGGTGGTCTCCTGCACGCCGGCGGTCACCACGGCAAAGCAGTCCTGCAACATAAGAGGAAGGGTCCACCTCTGTCAGCGTCCGCCCGGGCCGCTCTGTCCCTGTCCCCACCAACAGCATCCCGGGCTGCTGGGCACGTGGACACTGGCTGAGCGTGGAGGAAGGAGGTACGGCAGCACCTGAAACCAGGGATGGTGCGGCGCCCGTGTGTGCAAGGCAGGGTTGGGAACACCGTGGCCCTGCGGCAGGGACAGGGACGAGGACAGGGAGAGCTTCTTACATTGTCCAGGTAGCAGGTCAGCATTTCAGCAACAAGTCTCTCGGTGTTCTTGGTCGTCTCCGAGGGTTTGAAAACAACACAGTTACCTGGGGGGAGATCGACGGGACATCAGAGCAGCGACATGGTGACAGCCAGCCCCTCTGGCACCCCAGCCAGGGGACGAGGCCCCTGGCCAGACCCCCTCGCCGGTGCCTGGCACTGCCTGGAGCCTCTGGGCCAGGGGACGGGTTCGGCTCACCGGCAGCGATGGCCCCGATGAGGGGCACCAGGAAGAGGTGGATGGGGTAGTTCCAGGGCGCGATGATGAGCACCACCCCGTACGGGTCCTTGCGGATGAAGGCCGAGTCCAGCTGTGTCACCTGCGAGAAAGGCCACGACCTTGGTGCTGCTCCCACCGCCTCCTGCCCTGCCTCAGCCCAGCGCACAGCGCTCCCCTCCCCAACCCACTCTCACCGCCTCCTGCCCTGCCTCAGCCCAGGCAGGGTTCCAACCCTGCCCTGCCCCTTGCCACCCGCAATTCGTCTCCCCCTCTTCCCTTCCCAGGTCAGCCCAGAGCTTCTGCCTTACCAGATTCTTGTCCACGTGCTCGTCCTTCATCCAGTGGGACAGGTTGTTCAGGGTGCCGTTGATCTCATTCTTGCAGAGGAGGATCTCGGTGAAGTAAGCCTCAAAGGACGGCTGGGGACAGACATCACATAAGCATCACCCCAACACTGACCCCACCTCCTCCCCATCCGCCGTAGACATCTCCCCCCTCTTCTGCCCATGAAGAGCAGCAGAAGCTACGAAGCAGAAGGTATTAAGCAGAAGTTGCTGTCACCTCCTGCAACCCCCAGGGTATATCATAGTCCCTGAAATTTTCTGAAAATAGGTATTTGGCCAGAGGAAAAACCCCAATATTCAACATCTTCAGAATATTTAACAGCCTTCTGAGCTCAGCATCTGTGAACTGCTCACCTGGCAACAGAGCCCTGAGCCAAGGGGGGACCAAGCAATGTCACCGGAGCTCCAGGAGCTCCAGAAAAGCTGGTACCGCTGGTCAGAGGCAGCTCCGCGCCGCTGACCTGGGATGGGACAGTGCTCTTGCGCTGGTGCGTTTGTGTCCCAACCACTTAGGCACATGAGCTGGAAGCAAAGCCCCGAGCTCCCTCACACAGCCCGTGCACGAAAGCTGAACTTAAGACCTCGCTTTGTTCAAAGAGAAATATGAAGAAGAGGAACCACTCAATTAAACGCCTCGTGATGGAGCTCGGCTGAACGCCACCAGACTCCCGTCCTGGGCAGAAACCCCTCGCAGCTCCTGGAGCTCCGGCACTGATCCGGCACGCGGCTGGGAAAGGCAGGTCAGGCGAGCCGCCCCGGTCGGGGAATTAAACAAACCCAGCAGGTTTCTCCAAGATAGACCATCCGGACAGGCGATGACTAAACGGCCGGTGACTCGGGATCGGTGGCGGGACATCAGAGCCGGGATCGCGGGGCCCGCCGAGGCATTTCCTGCACGCGGTGGGTCCTCTCCGCCGCCGTAACCACAGCCGTGAAGCACAGCTCAGGACCGTTCTTGCAGGAGAAGTGTGAAGACACTTCTTCTTCCGACGGTTGGACTCGATGATCTCGGAGGTCTTTTCCAACCTTAATGATTCTATGATTCTATGATTCTATGACACGAGAAGATAACTCAGCAGGCTCGGTACAGCCCCTCCGTCGCCCTGGAGAGCAGGAGCAGCAAAGCTCCTGCGCTGTGAAGCCGCGTCTGCAAAGCGTGGTGGGCGCAGCTGTCTGACACCCTCCACCACAACGTCCTTTGGAGTCCTCCAACCCGAAAGCATCCCTGGGTGGGAGCCTTCCTCCATCGCTGGAGCAAAACACCCCTTTGGGGTTAGAAAGTTTGGTTGCTGACTCCCAGGCAGCAGCCTCTCACGCTCCACCACCAAGCCCCACTCAAGAGACCTTCAGGTCCCCAACACCGCTCAAGCGCCCGGACACGTGTCGCTGCCGGGAGGCCGAGCTGCTCCTAGACCTGAGGGCTCAGCAGGCACATCGGATGTCCGGTGAAGCAACGGGGCCGCTCTCTGCCCGGGCTGACAGTTGCATCACTAGGAGGATGAGGAAATTGCTGGTGAAGATGGGCCATTAAGGGTTTCGATGGGACATGGAGGTTGTAAGATGGGACATTAAGTCTGAGGTCATCCAAGTTCCTTCAATCATCAGTGGAGAGAAACCGGCATCCCTGGAGGTGAGGTACCCACCTCAGATACGCAAGACCAGATGAATTGTCCATCTAACTATGAAGGCCCGACTGCATAACAAGCATATTACTAGACAACCAGCTCTAATTACATACAATTAGGAGAGATGAAGGACGCACTTCGAGCGCTGATGCCTATCAACCCCTGGCTGAAGGAGAAGGCCCTCACCTCAAATAAACAAGGCAATTACGAGCCTGGGGAGATGTCAGGGTGTTGAAACCCGTGTCCGAGGGCACGGCCGCTGTGCCGATACACCCACAGACACAAGTCCTTTGGGTCCGAGTGCTACCACTACTAGATAAGACCAGTTACGCTGCGCCAGGGCAAGCCATCCCTCTGAAAACATTTCCTAAGGCCAACGTGACCAAAGCGTGCGGTGGTCTGTTGGGCTGCAGCGCACGTCAGGAAGGGAAAAAGGGGGAGAACAGGGTCCTGAAGCAACCGACAGAGAAGAGATGAGCTGAGGCTGCTAGACACAGCCACAGCGGGGATGCTTCCTCTTCCTCGACAGACCACCCGGGAGCTCCCGGCGTTCCGCAATACCCAGAGCCACATCCAGGTCCCCACCTGTGCCACCGCACGGCTCAGCGCCGTGCCAGCGAAACCAGTCCCTGCGAGGCCAGTGAGCCTCCCCGGCCCTGAGCAGCCCTGGGAGGAATGTGCAAGGCCAGCACGTTGCACAACGCCGGTAATCCCAGGTGCGACCGGGCTGGCGAGAAGCACCCCAGGACATCACCCTCTGCGGAGGTCGCAGGAAGCCACCGGGGACTCGATGCATGGGGCGGATGCGGCGCCCGAAGCTCGGTAACGCCGAGGTTCCCACCTCGCATCGGCCAACGGGGGCTTTGCCCGGTTTAAGTGCAAAGGGGACGGGGTTAGCAGCATCAAGCCTGCCTGGCGGCGTGGTCCCTACGTGTGCTGTGGCTAACCCCGGCTGTGGAGAGCTCTGCAGGGACCCAGCACCTACGAGTGCACCACACCAGCCCTGGAGCATGTGAAGGGAGATGCAGGACCCTGATGAGGGGACCCCCCATGCCCAGGGCCCCACACCTGCACCCAGGAGGACGCAAGACCCAGACAGGGGGGTATGCAGAGCCCCGAAGATGTGACCCCAGTGGCCAGCACCTGGTCCCCTCTTACCTTCCCCATGTCCGAGGCGGTGGCCTCCAGGATGTCCTGCTTCTTCTCGTCCAAGAAGCGACCCAGGGCCTCCAGCTGGGCCACGCGGTACTCTATGGGCCGCGTCTTCCCCGAGAGCCAGGCTGCCCGCAGGTGGTTCACCAGCCCCGCGTAAGGGTTAGCGCTGCGGGGACGGAGATGTCAGAGGGATCCCAGCCCCGTCCCAGCCCCTCACGCTCCGGGTGATGAGGGAGAGGAGCTCCACGTCACCCCAGCTCCGCTTCACCCCAGCCCAGCATCAAACCGGAGCCCCAGAGTCCCTGGGGAGAGAGCAGGGAGCCTGGACACCTGGGTCTTCCCCTTGCTGCCGGGAGCAAGGGCTCCTCGTGCCCCCCACAGGGCATGGTTCCCGGCAGTCCCTTGCCTCCTCCCTTGGGCCCCACTGGTGTATGGTGGCCCGTGGACCCCAAACCTGTCCCCCAGCATCCCTCATCAGCACCAACCCGGGGACCCCAGCACCCCAGCACTGCCACAGCAGCCCCTGCCCACCTCATCCCAACCATCCTGTCTCCCTTCTGCCCCCAGCCACATGCCCTCGGCCCCTCGCCCATACGGCACAGCAGATCACTGGCCCCTTCCCGATGCCTCCACTGCCCCCGCTGCCTGCGCCGCACTCGGCGGCTTTCCCGGCATCGCTGCCCATGGGGCTGCACTTGCCGTAGCCCGGGGGCTGCTGCCCGGGGGGCTCAAGGGGCTGGTGCATGCCGAGCTGTGGGAAGGAGCTGCCGGTCTCCACAGAGAGCGTGGTGGCCCTGGGGAGAGACACGGGGCGGGTTATGTCGGAGCTGGAAGCGCCGGAGATGCCGGCTCGGTCCCAAGAAGAGTCACCCCGCAGCAAGACACCCGTGCCCCGAGCCGGCCGGGGCTGCCCGCGGCACCTTTGAAGGGTGGCTTGGAGCTCGGGGCTGTCGCGGCCACGGGGTGACTCAGCCCGGTGTGGCTTCCAGAGGCCCCGGTGCGCCCGGCGGGGGATGCCTGGGATTCCCGAGCCCTCCCCGTGCTCCAGGATGGCTGCCAGCCTCCGGCCACGGACCTGCCCGGGCTGCCCTGCCGACCCGGGGTCACCCTGCAGGGACC
>NW_008794432.1:52427-52662 GCF_000699145.1 Aptenodytes forsteri | reverse complement strand
CAAGAGCGATGGTGTGGGGCAGCATCCCAGGCTGACCCCTGGGATCCCTAGGGACCTCAGTGTGGGGCAGCATCCCAGGCTGACCCCTGGGGATCCCTGGGGACCCCAGTGTGGGGCCGTGTGAGCCAGCACCGGTACTGCCGCAGCCCAGCCCACCTTTGGGCACAGCATCGCTCCACCAGCATACGAAGGCATGCCCAGAGCTGGGGGGCAGAGCCGCAGCCCCACATCCCCC
>NW_008794432.1:30113-31683 GCF_000699145.1 Aptenodytes forsteri | reverse complement strand
AATACACCCACCCTTCCCCCAGGGAACCCGCCCAGGGGGGTGCCCAGTGCCCCACAGCCTCCACCTGCGTGGGGCCAGAGAAGCCCAGCCGTGGGGCCAGCTGAGTGCCGCACAGGGGGGTCCGGTCCCTGGGGCCCCGAGGTACCTACCTGGGGTGCTGAGTGGTGGTGAGAGGAACGCGAGGCCAGGCTGGCACTGCCGAGGCTCAGAGTGTCCCTCCTAAATGCTGTGGGGCCGGTGGCCGGGCCCCATGGCCAGGGGCGGGCAGGACTGTGCCCCGCCTCCATGGGGCTGGCAGTGGGGAGATAGCACCCCGCCTCCGCGGGGCTGGCAATGGGGACAAGGCCTGGGATGCGGTGGGATGGGACCTCCCCCATGGGACGGTGGCACCGGGGAACGCCCATGGCCACCAAACCACCACCTTGAACCTTGACCCATTGGGACCCCACAGATACCCCTCAGCCTGCTCCTCCGGGTCACCCTGACCCATGGGGATCCCGTAGACACCCCTTACCTTGCTCTCTGGGACCACCCTGACCCACGGGGACCCCGCAGACACCCTTCATCCTGCTTTCCAGGAGTACCGTGACCCATAGACACCCATCATCCCGCTCCCCAGGGCCACCCTGACCCACGGGGACCCCGCAGACACCCCCGGATGGACCCCACGGGTCCCCTGTCTGTCCATAGGGCTGCCCACTCCCACCCCAGTGCCGGCCGGCTGAGCCCTCAGCTCGCCCCGCGCCTGGCCCTGCCTGCCGGCACCGGTTCCTCCCGCCCGGCACCACAGCCCTCGCCTCCCCTCTGCCGACGCCGGCTCCCCGCACGCCTGCTCCCTCGACCGGTCCTAATTACCCCGCTTTGTAAACAGGAAGGGCAGCAACCCTGCCCCACGCGCCCTGCCACCACACCCCGGCCTCAGCCCCCGCGGCCACGCTCCCCGGGGACCTGCAGCAGCCCTCCAGGGAAGGAGGAATGGTTTCCCCCCCCCAGGGCAGCACCCCAAATCGGCACCGTGACCTCGGCCATGATGCCCAGGGCAGCTCCAGGAGCCAGCCTCAGCTTTGAGGGGGGCACAGCCGTCCCCGAGCAGCCCCTGCCTCCACGGAGGATGCCACGTGTCCGCCAGAGAGACCTGCAGGGACAGCAGTGGATCAGTACCCAGAACGGGCTCATGGGGGATACCGGGGTCCCCCATCCCAATTTGGGACGTGCCCGGGGAGGAGATGCTCCGCACAGCCCCTGGGGATGGGGAAAACCGGGGGACCGGCTCTCCATTGGAATCACCGGAGCCCAAGCGAAGTTGCCTGCAGACCTGGGGGTTGCATGGTGCTGGGGACCCAAATCGGCCCCGGGAGGACACTGGGGAGGTTGTGCACCCACAGCCTGCCTCGCTGCCCACCATCGCTCGGGTTCAGGGCCATGGACCCGCACCCCTGGGAAGGGCCCATTCCCCCCCGGCACCCCGGGGTGGCTCCTCTTGCCCTTGCCCGGGGCGAGCATTGCTCCCTGGCAGCCCCCGGGGCCGCATCCTGCACCACTGCCGTGGCCCTTCCTGGGGCTGTCCCCC
>NW_008794432.1:28473-29199 GCF_000699145.1 Aptenodytes forsteri | reverse complement strand
AGAGCCAACCCCAAGATTGGAGGGGCGCCCAGCCACCCCCGAGCAGCCCCTGCCTCCACGGAGGATGCCACGTGTCCGCCAGAGAGACCTGCAGGGACAGCAGTGGATCAGTACCCAGAACGGGCTCATGGGGGATACCGGGGTCCCCCATCCCAATTTGGGACGTGCCCGGGGAGGAGATGCTCCGCACAGCCCCTGGGGATGGGGAAAACCGGGGGACCGGCTCTCCATTGGAATCACCGGAGCCCAAGCGAAGGTGCCTGCAGACCTGGGGGTTGCATGGTGCTGGGGACCCAAATCGGCCCCGGGAGGACACTCTGGGGAGGTTGCACCCACAGCCTGCCTCGCTGCCCACCATCGCTCGGGTTCAGGGCCATGGACCCGCACCCCTGGGAAGGGCCCATTCTCCCCCAGCACCCCGGGGTGGCTCCTCTTGCCCTTGCCCGGGGCGAGCATTGCTCCCTGGCAGCCCCCGGGGCCGCATCCTGCACCACTGCCGTGGCCCTTCCTGGGGCTGTCCCCCGCCATGTCCCCCCATCCCGTGGGAGCCGCAGCCTCAGCACCCTCCGCACTTGGCGCTGGCTGCTCCTCCACCGCATCTCAAGAATCCTCCGCTACCGGCTGGGCCGGATCCTGCCCCGGCTCCCCGTGACGGAGATTTCACCCTCTCTGCCCTGCCCAGAGGTCTCCCCACCCTGCCCCGGGGCACCGGCACCGCACGGCCAC
>NW_008794432.1:27231-27440 GCF_000699145.1 Aptenodytes forsteri | reverse complement strand
GCCCCCCCCCCCCCCCCCCCTGCCCCCTCCCGGGCCCCCCCCCGCCCCCTCGCCCAGAGGCAGCGATGGAGAAAGACCCCAGCTGCTACCAGGATGCAACCAAGACGGTGGCGGGCGACGGGCTGGGCGCCGAGGGGACGGAGACACAGGTGAGTTTGGGGAGGGGGCACCCGCGGGGTGGCCGGGCCCGCGGCGGCCGGCCCCAGGGG
>NW_008794432.1:24796-27220 GCF_000699145.1 Aptenodytes forsteri | reverse complement strand
CTGCCGGCCAGGGGTCACCCGCAGCTGGACGATTTTGTGGGCGCTCACCCTGACTACAACGAGGAGGAGGAGGAGCAGAAGTACTTCCGTCGCAAGCGCCTCGGCGTGGTCAAGAACGTGCTGGCCGCCAGCCTGGCCGGCACGCTCACCTACGGCGTCTACCTGGGTATGGCCCTGCCCCTCCCCGGGGAAACCCCCCACCGCGGTTTGGGGGGTATGGGGGGCGTGGGGTGACGGCCGCTGGACCCCCCGCTCCCACCCCCCAGGCCTCCTGCAGATGCAGCTGATCCTGCACTACGACGAGACCTACCGGGAGGTGAAGTACAGCAACATACAGCTGGAGGACATCGACCGCAAGGTGCTGATGGGCATCAACGTCACCCCCGTCGCGGCGCTGCTCTACACGCCCGTCCTCATCAGGTACGGCGCCGCCCGCGCTCCCCGCCGGCACGCCGGCACGGGTGCCCACGCTTCCCCCTCCTCGGCCCGGCAGGTTTTTCGGCACCAAGTGGGCCATGTTCCTGGCGGTGGGGATCTATGCCCTCTTCGTCTCCAGCAACTACTGGGAGCGCTACTACACGCTGGTGCCCTCTGCCGTGGCCATCGGGGTGGCCATCGTGCCCCTCTGGGCCTCCATGGGCAACTACATCACGCGGTAGGCGGCGGTGGGGAGAAACGGGGGGGGGGAGGGCGCCGGGGGGCACCAGCTGACCTGCCGTGCCACGCAGGATGGCCCAGAAGTACTACGAGTACGTCAACTACAAGGAGGAGCATGTGCAGGAGCAGCAGCGGGCGCCGCGAGGCGCCTGCAACGCCTACGTCATCGTCTTCCAGACCATCTTCTACGCCTGCTTCCACGTGAGCACCGGCGGGGCGTGCGGCACGGGCAGGGGGCCGTGCCGGGCAGCCCGGCACTGAGCTCCCCCTCCTATACGTCTTGCAGCTGAGCTTCGTCTGCGCCCAGATGCCCATGCTCTTCTTCCTCAACAACTACCTCTACCAGCTCAACCACACGCTCTTCGGGGTCAAGCACTGCGGTGAGCGCGCGGGCGCGGACGGCACGGTGGCGTGGGATGGCACGGTGGCACGGGGACCTCCCCCATTGGGGCTGAGCCGCGGCGTGTGTCCCGCCCGGCAGGGACCCTGAGCCACGGCATGCTGGCCGGCTTCAACAAGACAGTGCTGCAGAGCCTGCCCCGCAGCGTCAACCTCATCATCGTGGAGAGCGCCCTGATGGCGGCCGCCTTCCTCGCCATGCTGGTGGTGAGTGCCGGGGCGGGCAGGGGACGGGGCTGGGACCCTGGCAGTGCCTCACACGTGACCGCGCGGCAGGTCCTGGTGCTCTGCGGCTCGGCGTATCGGCCCACGGAGGAGATCGACCTGCGCAGCATCGGCTGGGGGAACATCTTCCAGCTGCCCTTCAAGCACATGCGGGACTACCGCCTGCGCCACCTCTTCCCCTTGTTCATCTATAGCGGCTTCGAGGTGCTCTTCGTCTGCACCGGCTTCTCCCTGGTAGGGCGCGGGGAGGGGGCGGGGGGGTGACAGAGCGGGGACAGCCCCGGCCGGGCGACACTGAGCCTCTCCTCGCTGCAGAACTACGGCGTGTGTGCCCTGGGGCTGGAGAAGCTGGCGTACCTCCTCATGGCCTACGGCTTCTCCGCCTCGGCCTGCTCCAGCCTGGCCCTCTGCATGCTGCGCCTGCGGCGGCAGATCCCGCTGCTGGCCGGAGCCCTCATCCACACCGCCCTCCTGGTGACTCTCTTCTGCTGGGCACCCGAGCCCCGGCACCTAGTCCAGGCGCCTCTGCTCTACACCATAGCCGTGCTCTGGGGCATGGGGAGCACCCTCAACAAGACCGGCATTAGCAGTGAGTACCGGGAAGGTCCCCAACGCAGCCTCTCTTGTCCCCTGGCATGGCCAGGTTGTCCCCAGCTCCCCGACACCTCCTCTCCTTCCTTGTGTCCCCTGGCACCGCAACCTGGTAGTCCCCAACTCCTTGGACCCACAGACAAGGAGCAGGACAGACCCACCGCGGCTGGGTCCTGCTAACAGTGCCCCGAGAGGGGACGCCGGCACTGAAGGGGGATGCTGACAGCCGGTCCCCTCTGGCGCAGTCCTCCTGGGCATGCTGTACGAGGATAAGGAGCGCCAAGACTTCGTCTTCACCATCTACCACTGGTGGCAGGCCCTGGCGATCTTCACCATCTACTTGTGGTCGGGGCTGCCCATGAAGGTAAGCCCCCTCTGGCGCAGTCCTCCTGGGCATGCTGTACGAGGATAAGGAGCGCCAAGACTTCGTCTTCACCATCTACCACTGGTGGCAGGCCCTGGCGAGCTTCACCGTCTACTTGTGGTCGGGGCTGCCCATGAAGGTAAGCGTGGCCGGGTGGGCAGCCATCCCCGCAGTGCCCCCCCCCCCAG
>NW_008794432.1:20603-21119 GCF_000699145.1 Aptenodytes forsteri | reverse complement strand
GTCGGGTCCCCGGTGGGGACAGGAGCTGGGCTTCGGTTCGCCCGGCGACGTCGGCACGGCAGAGCAACGGCAAAATCCTTTCTGCTGCGCCGCAGGTGGGACGGGGCAGACGAAACCCCGTTGGTAACCCCCGGGCTAGGTCTTTATCTCGCCTCTGTCTTTTCCCACTATTGCAACAGGCATCCCGGGCCCAAATCCTGGACAAAGCCACAGAGTACATCCAGTACATGCGCCGGAAAAACCACACGCACCAGCAGGACATCGACGACCTCAAGCGGCAGAACGCTCTCCTGGAGCAGCAAGGTGAGCGGGGAGGGGGTCCCACGGGAGCCGGGGCTGGCACCCGTGCCGGAGCCCGGGGACACGCGTGCCGGAGCCCGGGGTGACGCGGTGGCCCTGCCTTGCAGTGCGCGCGCTGGAGAAGGCCCGGTCGAGCGCCCAGCTGCAGGCCAACTACCCCTCGACGGACAACAGCCTCTACACCAACCCCAACGGCAGCACCATCTCCGCCTCCGC
>NW_008794432.1:17201-18007 GCF_000699145.1 Aptenodytes forsteri | reverse complement strand
GGGTGGGGGCCCCCGGCCTGCCGTTGCGGGGGGGGTGTGTGTGTGTGTCCCCCAGCTCTCACCGCACCGGCGCCACTTACTCAGAGGCGACCGACTGGGGAATGGGCTCGTCCAGCAGCTCCAAGCTGTGCAGGATCCAGTAGCAGAGCCAGGGGCGGCTGGCGTCCAGACACTGCGGGCACCAGAGGGGACGGTCAGGGCGGGCAGGGAGCGGTGCAAGGCCTGGGGGTGCAGGCAGGAGCAGGCAGAGCTCTGGCGGGAGAGGGTACAGGCAGGAGAGCCCCCAGAGCTGCTGCTCTGGAGCATCACCGCGGGGATGAGCGCAACCCGAGGGGACACTAGGAACCGCTGCCTCTGCCCCGGGGCCGGTAGTGACGGAGCGGGGCCGGCAAACGCCCGGTGACAACTCCGGCAGCAGCCCCGGGGTGAAGGGTTCGCCCCGGCCGGAGGGCAGGGCCCGCGGCCGCCCCCCCCCCCCCCCCCGCCGGCATCACGGGTACCTCGTAGGCTTCGGTCAGCTGCCGGAGGCCTCTCTTCAGGTAATGGAAGTGCTTCTCCCGCTGCAGGACGAATCTGGAAGACAGGCAGGGGCAGGGCTCGCAAGACAAAGCCCCGCCAGCCAGGACAGCCCGGCCGAGAGGGGACGCCAGCCCTGAGTCGACGCCACCACGTTCAGGGCTTGTGTCCGCGACAAGGGGCAGGATCCCACCCCAGCGCCCCCAGGAGCGGCCGGTCCCTTCTTATGGGTCTCAGCAGCCACCGGAGTCACTGGTTTGGGGGGGGGGGGGGCGTGGTATTTTTTTTTT
>NW_008794432.1:14828-15510 GCF_000699145.1 Aptenodytes forsteri | reverse complement strand
GGGGGGGGGAGTGCGCTCTCTGCGTCACCGCGCCGCCGCGTCGCGTCACCGCGCTGTGACGTCATGGTGGGGCTACCCGCCCGGTGCCTGGCCGCCGCCAGCGCTGCGCTGCCCTTCCTTATTGCGTCATTGCAGCGCTGCGTTGCATCATCACAGTACAGTACTGCGTGGTTGCGCCGCCGCGCTGTGTTGCATCACCATGCTGTGGCACCGCCTCGTTGCAGTGCAGCGGCGCATCGCATCATCACACTGCAGCGCTGCATCATTGCCCTGGAGCGCTGCGTCGCATCGTCACACTGCGGCACTGCAGCGCTGGACTGCAGCGCTGTGTTGCGTCATCGCGCTACGGCACCACACCGTCCCTCCGTGCCGCGGTGCCGCCCCGCGGCAGGGCGTCACTGCATGGCGGTGTGCAGGCGCTGCAGTGCTGCGCTGCGTCACTGCTGCAGTGCCACCTCACTGTGCCGCGTCACTGCATCGCTGCGCGGCGTCTTCACCACGACGCTGCCCCGTCCTGCCGTCTGCGCCGCGCTGCTGCGCCGTGCTGCTGCGCCATGCTGCCCCGCCGCAGGCCGCACTGCACCGCCCCGGCCTGCGCTGCCCCACTGCACCCTCGTCTGCCACGTGCTGCACCCCAATGCCCAGCACTGCACCCCAGCACTGCCCCCCACCGCCCAGAACA
>NW_008794432.1:14061-14419 GCF_000699145.1 Aptenodytes forsteri | reverse complement strand
CCCCACAACGCCCAGCGCTGCACCCCGGCACTGCACCCCAGCACCCAGCACTTCGCCCCAATGCTCAGCACTGCACCCCAGCACCCGCTGCAGCTCCCCGCTGCAGCCCCCCACTGCAGCCCTGCCTGCGGGGCTGCCCCGCTCTGCCCCGGGGACCCTCCAGCCCCCCTGCCCCGCTCCATCTCAGCCCCGGGGGCACGCCGGTGTCCCCTGGTGCATCCCTGGGTGCCCCCCCAGTCCCTCCGTGGGGGTCCCCTGGGGCTCCCCTGGTGCAGCTCCGTGTGTCACCCCAGTGTCCCCTGCTGCCCCCCCTCGGCCGTCCCCCCTTATGTCCCCTACTCTCTCCTTGGGGGGGGGT
>NW_008794432.1:12923-13128 GCF_000699145.1 Aptenodytes forsteri | reverse complement strand
CCGGGACGCGTAGGAACCAGGGAGCGGGGGAACCGGGGGACCGGGAAATCGCGGGCACCGGGGGAACCGGGAACACCGGGCAGCCGCGGCACCGGGGAACCGGAGAGCCGTGGGGCACCGGGGAACCGGGAGCACCGGGCAGCAGCAGCACCGGGGAACAGGGAAACCGTGGGCACCGGGGAGCCGTGGCACCGGGGGCGCCGGG
>NW_008794432.1:11956-12899 GCF_000699145.1 Aptenodytes forsteri | reverse complement strand
CGGCCCCGGGGAACAGGGAAACCGTGGGCACCGGGGAACCGGAGAGCCGTGGCACTGGAGAACCGGGAAACCGTGGGCACCGGGGAACTGGAGAGCCGTGGCACCGGGAGCGCCGGGCAGCCGCAGCACCGGGGAACAGGGGAAACCGTGGGCACTGGGGAACCGGGGAGCCATGGCACCTGGAGCACCGGGCAGCCGTGGCACTGGGGAACCGGGAGCACCGGGCAGCTGCAGCACCGGGGAACCGGGAAACTGTGGGCGCCGGGGAACAGGGAGCACCGGGGAACCGGGAAACCTTAGGCACCGGGGAGCCGTGGCACCTGGAAACCGTGGGCACCGGGGAGCCAGAGCCAGGGGCCGGGGGCAGCCGCAGCGTGGGGGAACTGGGAAACCAGGGGCACCGGAGAGCCGCGGCACCGGGCAGCAGTGGCACTGGGGAACCGGGAGCACCAGGGAGCCACAGCACCGGGAAACCAGGAGGGCCGGGCAGCCACAGCACCGGGGGACCGGGAGCACGGAGCCAGGAACGGGGAGCACCGGGCAGCCACGACAGCGGGAAACCGTGGGCACCGGGGAGGCATGGTACCGGGGAACCAGGAAACTGGGGGCACCGGGGAGCTGTGGAACTGGGAAACCGAGGGCACTGGGCAGCAGCGGCACCGGGGAACCGGGAAACCAGGGGCACCGTCCAGCCACGGCACCAGAGAACCGGGAGCACTGGGCAGCTGCGGCACCGGGGAACGGGGAAACCAGGGGCACCAGGGAGCTGCGGCACTGGGGAACTGGGGGCACTGGGAAGCCACAGCACAGCGAAACCGGGGGCACGGGGAGCCCCGGGAGCACCCGCCCGGCAGCGGGGCCGGGGCCAGCACCCGTGCGGTGACCCAGCACCGGGGCTGCTTGCCAGGCCTGGGACCAGGTGTGGGCACGGGCACCGGGCCAC
>NW_008794432.1:8129-9834 GCF_000699145.1 Aptenodytes forsteri | reverse complement strand
GCAGAGCCAAGCCACGGCAACCCGAGCGGTTATCAATAATTGAGGCTGCTCCGGGGCCGCCAGGACGGTGTCCCCTTTCCAGGCTGGGGAACAGGTCCGTGGGGTGCCGTACCCACCACTGCTGCCCGGCAGGGCTGCCAGCTCAGCCCCGGCTGTGGGGACGGCCCCACGGGGATGCAGGAGCCGGCCCCGGCAGGGGCAGGGCCAGCGCAGTCAAACAGGGTGGTGGCGGGCACCGGGATGCTGCTGGGCACCGGGATAGGCGGGTACCAGGGCGATGGCGGGTACCAGGACGATGGTGGGCAGCGCAGCAGATGGGTACCAGGGTGGATGCTGGCACTGGGACCGGTGGGCACCGGGACCGGTGGGCACTGGGGAGGGGGGCGGAAGGCAGCAGGCACCAGAACAGCAAGCCCAGGAGGCTCCGGGAGCGATGCCAAGGCAGCCCCAGGGAAGAGGATGTGCTGGGGCACCCATCCCTCCCATCACCCACCTGGGTCCGAGCCCCAGCTCCCGGAGTCCCGTTATTTCCCAACTCCCCCGTGTGTTCCCAGCCCTCGGGGACAGCCCGTGCCAGGCCGGAGGCGCCGAGAGCCCCACGGCATCCCACAGCTTGCGGGCGCGGGGAAGAGCAGTCACGCCGCACCGCGCCGTGCCATGAATTATTGAGGCAGGTAGGAGCATCGCCTTGGCCCCGCGCCACCCGTGCCCTGCCCTGCCTCTTCCTTCCCCCCCCTTGGGCGAGTTGCCAGCAGGTGGGACGGCTCCGGTTTCTGCCAAGTCACGGCGAGGCGAGGAGACCTTTGGAGCCGGCACATCACGTGGACGCCGGGCAGCCCTTAAGGCGTGCCGACGGGGGCGCGGGGAAGGCAGACTCGCGCCCGCAGCCATGACCGTCCCCATCGCCAAGTCCTTCTACGACCTGAGCGCCACCTCCTTGCAGGGGGAGAAGGTGGACTTCAACGTCTTCCGGGGCCGCGTGGTCCTCATCGAGAACGTGGCGTCCCTCTGAGGCACCACGGTGCGGGACTACACCCAGCTCAACCAGCTGCAAGCCCGCTACCCCCGGCGGCTGGTCGTGCTGGGCTTCCCCTGCAACCAATTTGGCTACCAGGTAAGTCCCCGGGGGCCACGGCGGTGGCCGGCACCGGGTGCGAGGAGGGAGGGGAAAAATGCAGCGACGGCCCCGGCTTTCTCCTTCCCCGCCGCAGGAGAACGGGACCAACGAGGAGATCCTCAACAGCCTGAAGCACGTGCGGCCGGGGGGGGGCTTCGAGCCCAACTTCACCCTCTTCCAGAAGTGCCAGGTGAACGGGCAGGACACCCACCCCGTCTTCGCCTACCTGAAGGCTCACCTGCCCGCGCCGGCCGACGAGGCGGCACACCTGATGACCGAGCCCCGCTTCCTCATCTGGAGCCCGGTGCGGCGCTCCGACATCTCCTGGAACTTCGAGAAGTTCCTGGTGGGTCCCGAGGGGGAACCTTTCCGGCGCTACAGCCCCCGCATGCCCACCGCCCAGCTGGAGCCCGACATCCAGCGCCTCCTCAAGCTGGCCAAGTAGGGCTGGCTCCGGTGTTGTGTCCCGCCCCCCCCCCCTGCTGCCGGCTGCCACCCCCAGGGACAGCCCCAGCTCTCTGCCGGGTGACGGCCCCCTCCGAAACTGCCGCAGGGACGGGGCTCGGTGGGGGCAGAGGGGCGGGGCGA
>NW_008794432.1:6158-7789 GCF_000699145.1 Aptenodytes forsteri | reverse complement strand
ACACACCCCAGGGAAATGGGCCCCGAGGTGTGGGGGGGGTGTGGGGGGGTGCAGTGACCCCACACGAGCTCCATGCAGCCCCTGGGGGAGCGAAAATAATTAAGTCACTTCTCAGCAGGGTTTGGGAGAGCGCTGGTGAGCGGAGCGTGCTCTGGGATGCAGGGAAGGGCCAGGTCTGCCACGGGGGGGGAATCCCACAGGCTCTCAGGAAGGGAAAAGCCCCCCCCGACCCCTGCATTGGGCCCCAACACCCTTCACCAGCTACGGGGAGTCCAGGGGGGGGGAGGCCCACCCCCAAAGCGCTCCCGCCTGCACCACCGAGCTGTAACACTTCACATTTATTGCCCCCACACACGTGGGCTCCTGAGGCGGGACGGGGCGGGCATCCTTTTGAACCCCTTTTGGGGGTGACGACACGCTGGGCCCCCTTCACGTCTTCAGCACAAGGGGAACTCGGGCCGTGGCGTTCCACCCCGTCCCTGCAGCCGGGGTCGGAGCCGCAGGGCAGCGGGCACGGCTGAGCTGCCGCCGGGCGCGTGGGAGCATCCGGCATCAGGCATCCGCCACAGCCAGGCTGGAGGTTTGGAGAAGAGAATCACGTAAGGGACGGCGCTGTCCCCAGGGATCCCCGTGCCAGGGATCCAGGGATCTCCCGGTGCCGCGGCCCTGCACGTTGGGGAGCGGGGAGGGAGGTCCTGGGGCACAGAGGGACTCGTGCCGGGGATACAAACCGGCTTCAGAAGAGGGGGGTCATCTGGCGGGGGTCGTCGGGCAGGATGCTGATGGAGTCCTCGGCCCGGCCGCAAAGCAGGCACAGCATGGTGTACTCCTGCGGTGGGACAGGAGGCGGGGAGCTGCCGCAGCCGTGTCTGCCACAGCCCAGCTCTCCCACAGGGAAACCCGAGCCGGAGCCGGCACCCGATCCTCGATTGCAATCAGACCTGGGGGGGATCTCGTTTCGTCCCCCAGGACGAGCCCCGTCGGCTCCCCTGAGCCCATTTTCCAGCGCTTAGCTGCTGAATAGGAAACGTGCCAGGGAGGAGGACTGGGAGAGCCACAGGGCCCTCCACCACGCAGCCACGTTTTGCTGCTCTGGGCCACGCACGTCACCGACATTCCCACGCAGGGGCTGCGCGGGAGGCGAGAGGTGAGCTGGGCTGCCCGCCGCGCAGAAAGGGGGGGGGGGGGGGCCGGGGGGGGGGGCTCCAGGTAGCCCCGAGCACAGGGACGTGGCTCCGAAGCCTTCGAGGCCGGCGCCACGGCTCGCCTCCAAAACCACCTGGCTCCCTCCTGCGGCTGCCAGGGCAGGCGGGAATCAGCAGGGCTGCCCACGGCAGGGTGGGTCTGGAAACCCGGAGGCAGAGGAACAGCCCGGGGCTCGGCTTAGGGCATCTCTGGAGCTGGAGAGGGGCTGCAGGGGGGGGGGGGGGCAGGCCGCCCCCCCGCGCATACCTGGTAGTCGTCCACTACGCTGAAGGTGTACTCGTGGTGCGCGATCAGGTGGTGGCAGTTCTTGCACAGGTCTGTGGAGCAGAGAGGGCAGCGGGTTAAGGGGCTGAGGGGACGCGGCTGCTCCCAGCCCTGGCGCCACTGTCCCTAGGGTACTCGCACACCCCCCCCCGGCCCCAATC
>NW_008794432.1:3123-3725 GCF_000699145.1 Aptenodytes forsteri | reverse complement strand
GCGCCGGACACGTGCTGGCGGGACGCGGTGGGGAAGCTGGGGGGGGGGCACGTCGCCCAGCCCGCTTCAACCACCGATTTTCAGCAACTGGGGAACTGGAGTTAGGGGGCGGCGGCGGGAGGATGCTCGCGGGCGGGTGTTGGGACGGGGGAGCTCCTGCCCGCACCCCAATAAGCCGGGGGCCACCCAGGGCTGATTTCCCGGCTCCCCTTTCAGGGCAGCTTTTGCCTTTGCAAATCTCCACCTCCCGGAGCCAGGGGATCGCGGTGCCCTTCGCTCCGCTGGGTTAAGTCAACAAGGAGTGTTTGAGAGGGTGGCAGGCAAAGGCGACCCCTGCAACGCTGGCGGGTGCCGGCATGGCCCCCCGAGGAGTATTTTGCAGCTATCGGGTGTATTTAGGGCCCCAGCTGGTGATTTTGGGGTGGGTGAGGAGGCGCAGGGGAGCAGCTCCGAAGAAGGGAGCGGGGCTTGG
Source organism: Aptenodytes forsteri (assembly GCF_000699145.1). Lineage (NCBI taxonomy): Eukaryota > Metazoa > Chordata > Aves > Sphenisciformes > Spheniscidae > Aptenodytes > Aptenodytes forsteri. The sequence continues at coordinate 3,253 of NW_008794432.1, read as the reverse complement.
CCCGCGCCATGCGCAGGGGAGGCCTATTTATAGCCAAAAATGCCTGTGGAGTGTCAGCACGTGTGCGCGTTGCCGCTCGGTGCGCTGGCGGGTTAGGTGACATGGGCAGTCCTGGGCCAGGCCCGGATCC
>NW_008794432.1:2642-3070 GCF_000699145.1 Aptenodytes forsteri | reverse complement strand
CCGGGGAGCCGCGGCCGGAGCGGGGCATCGCCGGCCGGAGGAGCTGTGCCGTGCCGTGCCCAACGACCCCGTGCTGTGCCGAGCGGCCGTGCCGAGCGGGGCCATCTGCTCCCAGCCCTGGCCATGCTCCTGGGAGGCAGGCGGCTGTTGGGGGGCTGTGGGGATGCCCCCCAGCTCCTGCCCCATCCCAATGGGGCCGGCCGTGCTCAGAGCGTGGCTGACCGCTGGCTTGGTGGAGATGCAAAATAAAAGCGTTAACTGGTGAAGAGAAGCAGCCGGGGCGATGCCAGGCAGCAGGTAGAGGTGACGGGGCAGCTATTTGGGGGTGTTTTGGGGGACCCCGATGAGCTCTCATGCACCGGCAGCCGGTGTTTCAGCAGCACGCTGCAGTGGCGAGGGCTGAGACGGGGAAGGGGCTCGAGGGTGCC
>NW_008794432.1:2398-2615 GCF_000699145.1 Aptenodytes forsteri | reverse complement strand
CACGCTCGGGGTGTGGGGGGAACGTCACCCAGGCCCAGCGGGGGGACCTCGGCAGCGGCACGGTGCCAGCCCCTCGCCGGGAAGTGCTGATTCACGGCACCGAGCCGCCGGCCGGGGAAAGCAACGCTGCCCTGGCCCTGGCCGCAGGATGCTCGCGGCGGGGCCGGCACCCCGGCACTCCCGGCTTTCCTCCTGCCGAGCACGCGGAATGACAATC
>NW_008794432.1:0-1259 GCF_000699145.1 Aptenodytes forsteri | reverse complement strand
TGCCGGCGAAGCCCCTCCACGGCGCAGGCGTCGGAGTGGGTGCAAGAAGCACCCACCGCCCCCGGGGGGCACCCAGGGTTGGGGGGACACCCCCGGGGACCTGGCCCGGGATGCTGGGTGGGCAGGCAGGACCCGGGTGGGGAAACACCACCGTGAGTAGCCATTGTCGCGGCTCGGCACAGGGGTCCATGCCGGCAGGGCGAACCCCTGAGTGTGCAGCACCCAGGTGCCCCCCAACACCTGGGTGGGGGCGAGGCTAAATCCCTCTGAGCAGCTTAACCAGCAGCTCTGAGCCGCAAATCCCCGCACACGGCAGGGCCGGCGAGCTGCCGCGGCAATGCCGATGCCCATAGCCCGCCTCCCCCAGGGTGCCGGTAGCCGACGGCCACCCGGCCGGGGGACGCCGGGACCATGACCTCGGCGAACGACTACGAGCAGCTGGAGCTGCAGCAGCAGTACAGCCGCATCAATGTCCGCTGGGACGCCTCCGACGACGAGCTGGACAACGACAACAGCTCGGCGCGCCTCTTTGAGCGCTCCCGCATCAAAGCCCTGGCAGGTCGGGGACGGGTCTTGGGTTCCCTCAGTCCTCCCGGGTCGTCCCCGCCGCCGGTGCCACCATGCCCGCTCTTGTTGCAGACGAGCGGGAGGCCGTGCAGAAGAAAACCTTCACCAAGTGGGTGAATTCGCACTTGGCTCGCGTCACCTGCCGCATCTCAGACCTCTACATGGACCTCCGGGATGGGCGGGTGCTCATCAAGCTGCTGGAGGTGCTGTCGGGAGAGCTTCTGGTAGGAATCCCATCCAGCTGGGGACCTGTGCCGTGCTGTGCCATGCCATGCCATGCCCCACGGTGCAGAAGAAAACCTTCACCAAGTGGGTGAATTCGCACTTGGCTCGCGTCACCTGCCGCATCTCAGACCTCTACATGGACCTCCGGGATGGGCGGGTGCTCATCAAGCTGCTGGAGGTGCTGTCGGGAGAGCTTCTGGTAGGAATCCCATCCAGCTGGGGACCTGTGCCGTGCTGTGCCATGCCATGCCATGCCCCACAACCTCTGGTGCTCCACCAAGGCTGTTGACCTCGGTGTTGACCAAGGCTCCACCAGGGTTGGGGTGGCAGCAGCGGCATCCCCGGGCAGGGGTGGGGGTGCCTGGTGCGGAGGGGAGGGTGCTGAGCGCTGTCGTGCCCCAGCCCAAGCCCACCAAGGGCCGGATGAGGATCCACTGCCTGGAGAACGTGGACAAGGCGCTGCAGTT
>NW_008794431.1:3959039-3966195 GCF_000699145.1 Aptenodytes forsteri | reverse complement strand
GAGGCATACACATAAATTTTCTCAAATGTATCTCCTGATTTAAAAGACACATTTTAGTATCAAGATTTATTAGTCTCAAAAGAGGTCATCCATATAGAACAGCAAAAAGACTTGCTTGGAAAAGATTATGACTTTCGGTGTTTCAAGTAACCAGGCAGTCAAGATTAATTTCTGGTTTGTAACAGATACTTGGAAGCTGAATAAGCAGGAGAAATAATTGAAAAGAGCCGTTCTGATTTAATGGTTTAACTCAATCGTTTATTATTTATCCTGCTTATCCTGGGGCTGATACCACCTTTCCTGTAAGTGCATCAAGACACGCTGTTCTAACATGGTTACAGACGGCAATGCTATGCGCGCAGAGTCAAGTTTTCCTCGCACGTTTGTAACCAAACAGAAGTATTCATTCAGTTATCACTCTGAGTCACAATGGCGCTTTGGAGAATCTGGGAATGGGGATGATACTGGTTTGTCGGAGCCACAAAACTGGGCAGATTCAATTCACAGGCAGCAGAAATCCAGATCACGTTATCCGAGCGCTCCATAGATACTTCTTCCACCAGTACACCAGCAGCAGCATGATCTGGCATTCAAGACTTACAGAACTGTGGACTGTGAGAAGGGTGGCACAACACTGAACCGAATTATTCAAAATAATCCAGGTTTCAAAAGAGAAAATTATCCCCCAGTTTTCAAAATAATCCAGGTTTCAAAAGAGAAAATGTAAATGTAAAAGTAAATGTGCTATCATCTCTTACGGATCACATGTGACCTATAAGCTTTTCGGTACTCTGGATTTCCTCTGCACTGTAGGAGTATCAATATGTGGGATGAGATCACACATATGTGGCACCAGTAAACATTTTCTGTCGTCTTCTCCAATAGAAAAAAATAAGTTTCCAAATCGATATTCACTTTGGTTTCACACTCCCGAGTTCTTGTATCGAGCCAGTATTTAACCTGTCTGCCAAGTAATATTTAAGACCAGGACATGAGAAAGTGCCTTTTTTTTTTTTTTAACAACAATTTTGATTTATTTTTGCCTAATCTACATGAAAGCAAACTATAGTTTCTACTTTAACATGAACATTTGTTACTTTTTAAGAGAATTTGAAGATGCTTCTAAAAGGTTTGAAAATCTTAAACAACACTAAAATCTTAATGCAGACATTGTTTTGTATGTTCAGAGCCTTCAACTCTAGCTGTAACAATGACACTTAACTCAGCAACTGTTTTCACTTGTGTCAATAAAGATCATGAATGCAGTTTGTCTGGAGACAGAGAAATTCCAGGACGTGGAGACAGCAGACCTCTCGGTATTTAGCTATTGTGCTGAGAGTCAAAGCTGTAGATTAATTAATTGCACTCACACGGTGGCAGGACAGCACTTCGGCCATTTCAGTAGCTCTTCAGAAGACTACAGAGCGAAAGAGGCAGCAGCAAAAAAAGAAGGGGTGTAACTTCTTTTCCCCCAACTTTGTTGCTTGTCTAGAATCCAGCCTTGTGAATACTTCCCACTTTCCCCAAAAGGATTGCTGAGAGCTGGAAAGTGCTGAATGCAGCACTGTCTACAGGATCAGAACTTTTGGAGGGACTCTTTGGTGAAAAAACCTTCTTTCACAAGAATAATAAAACCCAGGAGATTATGTGAAGGCTAAGTATGGGTGGAAACAGCAAGAATATTTTGAGGTTTACTCAGAAATCTAGCCTATGAAAGACGATCAAACAAACATCCAGCGAGTAGATGAAGCAGAAGTGATTACCAACTTGCTTTAAGCTGGTATTTGGACGATTTGCTGACAGTTCCGTGCCTTTTTTTTGGCATAAAATTACTTTAGCATATGTACCAGGCAACTACTTTCCTAAATCTTAGCTGTGCCAGCTGTGACACCTTCCTTCTAATAAGTAAGGGACAAATGCGCCTACGGCTGTGCTTCAGATAAAGAGATTGGTTAAGTGCTTCTCTGGATCAGGGCCAGAATACCCTGCACCTCACTGCATCAAGCTGGTACGCAAGCTGTACTGTTCACGCTTTATTTCTGCCGGCTGCATTGCTTGCAGCGATTACCTATCCTCCCACCCACGTGGAACTGTATCTGTTTTAAAGCCTCAGAGGCTCTCATAAAAACAAATTATAAATGATACTGTTACACCTATGCAGAGCCTTTCTTCCCAAATAATCTTATACGCTGAAATACTGTATACATCATGTTATGCACACATGTGTAAACGTGTAGACTGGAGGTACTGGAGAGCAGGACTTGCAGCTAACCAGCAAAGGCACATTACAGTTCAGGCTACCATGAAAAGAGAAGATCATTTTTTTGTTTGTTTTTATTAGGCCATAAAACGTGATTGCTGGACGCTTGCTGTCACGATGCTAAGATTCTGATGCAGTTTGTTTTCTTCTTCAGTCCTCAAATGTGATTTTCCCTCATGGCTCAGTTCGGTAAGATAATCCAATTCAAGCATTTCAGCCTACAGAGCATTCATCTCAAACGAAGAAATGCTTCTATGTGGGCACAATAGATCATTAGGCTCTTCTTTCTGACAATTCCTGCTTTAGCCTAAGTGCCTGTGATTTATTCACTCATTTATTCACTCTGCAGTGTAAAACACTCATTCCTTTTCTTTCTGGTTTCGAACGCCCAGAGTATTTCCATTACTTGATTACAATTGTAACTCTGCTTTTCACCATACAGAAATGTAGTAATTGCTCAACTTCTATTTCATTAACCTATTATATTGACCTTATTTTCCACATAGCCTGCTTCAGGTTTCCAGTGTTGTGATTTTATGCCTCCTTAATTTATGCATGAAATTCTTTACCCTTCCCAGCACATGCGCACGCACAAAATCTGCAAAGTAGACTTTGTGCAAAGAAGATGGCATGAATCAAAGGAGATAGCTGATTTCCAGCCCCCACACAAGACTTGGTTCCCCTGGAATCACATCCAGCTCCTCCTGAAGTTCACCGCCAACTTCTCTGTGTACTAGTCTTGAACAGCACCAGCATCAGAAGCTAAAATCCACCATACCTGCCTCCCCAGCAAAAAAGGTATAATTAGCATTTCTGGAAACGTTTCTGCCAGAACGTGGATTAGTGCAAGAAAACCTGATGCAAATGACTGACAACACTGTTGAATGTTCTGGTTTAGTGTCAAAAATGTGACTCCTTTGAAAACACTATTTCATCAAAGCTGTTATAAAACAATTTCTGCAAAAAAGCTATTGCTGTGATTTGCTAAGCAACAAGACTGCAACTCCTCACCAGCCCAAACACTCAGTCGCTCACTTCTGTCAAGAGGAGTGATGGCAAAGGGCCCGTCGCCACCAGCCTGACAGATCGAGGCACGTGACGGTTCACCGGGAGAGCAGGGACAGGAATTTTTTCCCACTCTAGCCCCAAGCACAAATCTCAGCATATGCCCAAGTTGACATTTTTGTAACTGATGGAGAGTAACATAGTTTAGAAGGCTCCTACAAACAATACAAACCCTTCCAAGTTTGTCGATAGTAACTGAAGAGTTTCATGAAAAATTGTTTCATTTTGAAATGAAAATGACTGCTGTGTTTCACAAAACTAGTCTTCACTTTGACTGCTCTATTGAGCAACCACTTACAGTAAAAATTCCACTGTCTATATAGCTTGCAAGATTAGTACATTTCAACCTATATGAACAATTTGTTGAGTAATACATCTATTACCAAATTTCAATTCTCTTTCTCAAGGGGTAGGCGATATAAACATTTTTTTTAAGAGTATCAAAGTGATTTTAAGTATTACCATTCTCTTGCAAAGCTTGCAAATGAAAACATAACAAAAACATGCCAGTGAATGAGAACCAAGTAAAATGGATTAATTTGTCCCTACCAAGATAAGCAAAATGCTGACTAAGTAACATGGTGAAAAAGCTAAGCTACTCAAGGAAGCCCTTTTCTGATCTGTTCCTGAACCGCTGTATGACTCAGGTGCAGAATGCCCCGTTTAAGTGTGAAATTCAACCCCACCATCTCTTCTGAGGAAGCTATCAGAATCGAGCTAGGCTGAAAAATGCTTAAATTCAATTGCTTGCCCACGATGAAGGAACTGAATACAAATACTAATGTTCCAGTTTTCTCACTTGGAGCACAAATACCAGCGATTCCAAATGGAGCTGACAGTAAGCAATTAGGCTATGAGTCTACACTCCTTTAAACCAATGCAAATAAGAAGAAATGATCCTGAAATTCTTGTGAATCAAAGATATGAAAACAAAAGTCGGGTCTTCAGAGTTCATTTCTTCTAAAAAAAAGTAGACGGTCTCACTCACCTTTTAAGATAATTGCTAATTTATTCTTGATAGTGATTGCCAACATTACGCTTATCCAGTGAGTTTTACTTTTTCCCGCAAAAGAAGAACAGAGGAAAAGGTAGAAATAAATAGTAAGGTAAGTTGGATTTAATGTGGGATACTGCAACAGAGGTGGAGACCATTCATTGAAGAGAAGTGCTTATATCAATGTCCCTAGCATTGTAATCAAGCAAGATACAACTTCTGAGAAAGACTTCCCTGGCTGCAAATTTAGCCTTACCAGGCCTGTATGGTCTTTGCCTGCTATTCAATAAACACTTGGTTTTTCAAAGGAAAAAAAGATGGTAATGTTTCCAGTGTGCATTACGTCTTACTGTAAGCTGACAAAACGGCACCGTAAGGCACTGCGTCCCACCACCTTTCATATGAAATGTTCCACAAAGGTGTTTTCTCCCGCTCGTAAGCTGTTAGCTTTCCAAACCGAATCAAGATTCTGCAACTCAAACGGGGATCTCTCCATGTTGCATATCATCACCACTAATAATCTGGCTGCCTGCCAGATCAGGTGTCTAGTGAAACCTGTGCAACCTCACTGATTTTGTGGGTTTATTGGATGGTCCTTTAATCTGAAACAAATGGCAGCAAGGAAATGATGTAGTTCATTTCTATTCAGCCACTTGAGCCGTGCATGCCAGATAAAATACTTAATACTGCTCCTACCACTAACATCACTACCTTTGAATACACACAGGACTCAGATTCTGAGGAATGAGATATCTCATTTAAATAAAGCACAACAACTTTGCAGCACTGAACTAACAGCTTAAGTTCCTCATGGGAGACTTTAACCATCCCAGTATCTGCTGAAAAGGCAACATAGCAGGACTGTGTTTACCAAGGAAATTCTGTTCACTGAGATGTAAAAAGATTTCAGATCTCTTTTTATATTATAAAATGACAGAAATATTTCACAATCCTGCTTCCTGCAAATACTATGACTTACAACACAGGTGAAAATGGGCTCATAATAAGTATACGGACAAATACAAAATGACAGCACACAAAAGATGTAAGAAAAAGTATTCAAAGTGGCAATTTATGGCTTTAGCTTGGGCTTACTTGAATATGCAAACAAAATACTTCTCCAGTGCAACTGAAGTGTCTGAAATTCGTAGTGAGTTTCTGTGAAAGCAACATAAAGACTTCAGTACAACAAACGAAATGTATCAGTGTGACAGGAAAGGATTTACAGTAAGGTACTGGGCAAAAAGTTTAAATTAGACATTCAAAACACAAAGCTTATGGTTACATCCCACTTCTTTCAGAAGTTTACCTTTTTGTTATTCAACTTACATATTTGCCAAAATATTTCCACAAGTGTTTCCCAAGCTTTATTTTACGTTATATCTGTCTGCTAATAATAAATGAAACAACTCAGAATATACTTGTTTTCTGTGATTTAGAAACACTATTTAACAGTTTACCCAACTGCACATAACTCAGAAATTAGCCTTGCAATTAAAATCAGCGCTTAGAAAATAATTTCCTTCTTATAAAATTTTAAGTGATTGCAAGTCATTAGTACCCAACCTCTACTTTTCATGTAAAAAGCTGCACCAACCAAAGCACAGCAGGACTTAAGGCTACTAATGCGGCACAAACTTGGTCCCAATGGAAGCATTTTTTTCTCGGTGATTGCAAAGCAGCCAGAATTTAACCCCAAGCCTTCACTAATGAATATTATCACTAAATTTAAACAATAAAAAAGCAAAACCAGACAATTTCTACCTAAAGACTGCCAGTCAAACTCCAAGGAAAATACCCAATCAACCATATGGCTGTGATGAGAGAGAACCTTACGCCAAATGTTACCATATTCACAGCTAGAGAAAACATTGCAAGTGTTACATCACTTTGTTCCTTACTGTTGCTTCACAGGTAGTGCCATTTGAGAAAACTATTTGCTTATTTTTCATAGAATCATAGAACCATTGAGGTTGGAAAAGACCTCTAAGATCATCGAGTCCAACCGTCGACCCAACACCGCCACTCACTAAACCATGTCCCTAAGTGCCTCATCTACTCGTCTTTTAAATACCTCCAGGGATGGGGACTCAACCACTTCCCTGGGCAGCCTGTTCCAATGTTTAACCGCTCTTTCAGTAAAGAAATTTTTCCTTACATCCAATCTAAACCTCCCCTGGTGCAACTTGAGGCCATTTCCTCTCGTCCTAATTTTTGTCCCTACAGAGAGCCTTTTTGTAATCTCATCAATATTCTTTTACACTGAATATTTGTGATGATATTCATTTATCCTAATCTGAAAATATCCAATCAGCATGGAAAAATCAGCCAGCACTTGTCCTCGCTCGCACAAACTTGAAGTTTCTGAAATGTGACTCACTTTCTAGTTTGCACTAGAACTTCAGTGTGTTAACAAAGTTGAAAAAGACAGTATAACTGAGATATTTCAAAAATTTTGTGTGAGAAAAGTCGGAGCGTCTGGGGTTTAGCATTGGTGGGAAGATACATTAATCCATTTTCTCATTTCAACTCAAACTAAGCAAAAAAGCCACTTGTAAAGGCCTCGGGTTTTTACTTACGGGCAACACTTCAGAACAACAGGAAAGGATGTTCTTCTGACAAATTTGAAGCTTTTGCCGCCTTTTTGCCTACAGCACTAACTGCCTTGCTCGCGCTGCCAGCTTGGCTGTTTTCTAGGGGCTGCAGGAGCATGCACATCTTGAAGGCTGGACACTACGACAGCGCTAACCACTCGAAATGTCTGGGACGCGTGTTTTTAATTCCAGACGGTTTCCCCGACGACCGGCACTTCGGCACAGGCCCACACAGCCTCCGGT
>NW_008794431.1:3944842-3958544 GCF_000699145.1 Aptenodytes forsteri | reverse complement strand
GCGCATTAACCCGCTGCATGTGTCTCTGGGCCCGCAGCGCCTGGACGGGCGGCAGTGCTATGACTACCGGAACGTCCGCATCTCCTTCGGCGCCGACTACGGCTGCTGCATCGTGGAGCTGGGGAAGACCAGGTGGGTGCCGGGGTGGAAGCATCCGCCGCCTGAGGAAAGCCCTCTCGGCTGCGGGCAGGCCGCGCTGCGCTTCGCGGCCTGAGGAAAGCCTTTCAGGCGCCGCTGTCGCTCTCGCTTTAAAGCGTTGCGTTTCTAAACCCGCGGACGCAAACGGAGTGCGTAGCGTTGCCTGTTCGGCGTCTGAAAGCCCGCTGAGATCACAGTAAGCAGGTTTTAAGGACTGACGCCTAAAAGTCGTGGTAATTCAAGGCTAGCACCGTAGGGGAGGAGTGGGAAGGGAAGGGATGGGGTTTTTCCTGTTGATTGTAGGTTACACGTAATTTATAAAATACAGAATGGTTATAGTTTTTCATCCCTTTATTCACTGATCTCGCATTACGTTTTGCGCTCTTCCAGAAATCAAACGGCCCTTTTTTTGTATGAGGAAAAATGGAATATTTGCACTTAGGTAAACATGTAGTTACAGATTCTCATGTGTTTGAGTCTTATTTGTAATCCTAAAAGACAGGAGAATGTTCTAATTTCTGCATTTTGATGCTCTCAATTGTTGTCCAGAGTTTAAACATGTATGACAGGCATTGAATGAGAAACTGTCAGGAGCGAGAAATACAAAGTAAAAGCCTAATCGCATGCTTTTTCAAAGTGTGTGTTTTGTTTCTAGTGGTAGGAGTTTTTTCCTGCTAAATTCCGTGGCTTAGTGGCCTATTTACCTTTGCAGGGTTCTTGCACAAGTCTCATGTGAACTTGTTCCCCCCAAGCCAAATCGGCCTACAGAAGGTATACTCTTCTTTAATCTTGAGCTCTCACCGATGGCTGCACCTGGTTTTGAGCCTGGCAGGTATGTAGCTTTCTTAAAAAGACTAAACAAGGATGACATAAGAGCCACTGTTTTGATACGTGTCAGTATATAGCGTAATCATACTCAATTCGGGTTAATTTTGTTTTAACAGGCAATCTGAGTTACTGGTGAAACTGAACAGACTAATAGAACGATGCCTGAGAAATTCCAAATGTATAGATACTGAATCTCTCTGTGTTGTTGCCGGTGAAAAGGTATGAAAAACTACTGATTTCAAGTGGTTTTAAACTAAAGGGTACATACGGTCTGTTTTTAAGGAGGTCTCTTGTCTTGTTTTGGAAACCAGAAGTTCTGATTTTAGGTTAATGTAAGGATCCACACATCTGACTTTACAGGTGTTTTTAACTTATGTATCTACATAGGCTTTCTGAAGTAGTTGGGACCCTGCACGCTCAAATATTTCTTTGCAGAATAAAGTTTAAATTTTACTTAAATGTTATGTGTTTTGTCATAACTAACCTGGGCTTAAATCTAGCGCAGTGGGTATCTTGGAACATATCGAGATCTTTCATCTTCTTAAGCAAAGACCTGAAGAATATATGCTGTTTCTTTTTTATGGTTCAAAAAATGAAATTGTTTTGAAAAACAGTAACTTCTGTAGAATCGCGTCACAAATCACCAAGCAGTTTTGTGTGCTTTGTCTCAGGTTTGGCAAATTCGTCTGGACCTGCACCTGTTAAACCATGACGGTAACATTATCGATGCTGCTAGCGTAGCAGGAATTGTAGCTCTGTGTCATTTCCGCAGACCAGATGTGTCTGTGCAAGGAGAGGAAGTAACTGTGGTAAGTTGTACCGGGCCGTAGTAAATGTTGTGGCACCGCAGGTAGCTGTTTCTTTCTGTCTAAAAGGGAGAATTAAATGTTCGTGTCAGCAGATAAACTCCAAGATACTTAAGTTTTAGGGTAGATGTGTTGCTATGCAAAACGTGAAAGGATAGTAAGGAAGCCTGCTGAACACAGAATTGTATCAACCTCAGTTTAGGGGCATATTAATTGTAAAAGATAAGTATTTTAAAGTATTTTGACCAAATCAAGGGTAAGGCTGATGAATGTGCTATATTTACCGATGTAGGTAATCAACAGTAAGAATTGCACAGGAAGAGTAAAAAGCATTTTTTCAATATTTAGATGACTAAACATTTGTTAGCCTTTTTTTTCTTTGTTTTTTATTTCTTTAAATTTCTTTGTACAGTATGTAATTTTAAAATGAAATGTGTTTTGTAAATAATTATCTTCTGGGCCAATTCTTTTCAAAGTACACTCCTGAGGAACGTGATCCTGTCCCCTTGAGTATCCACCACATGCCGATTTGTGTCAGTTTTGCCTTCTTCCAGCAAGGGTAAGACTTTTCAGTCTTTTGACAGAAACAGCTTATTGTCAATTCTGCAGAATTGATTTTAAATGTAGAAGAGTCCTAAAAATATTTATATTGACAAGCCAATTTCTTGAAACATTTTATCTGAAGTGAGATGCCATGGGGAGATATTTGTGTGTTCTGCACAGTGTAACTAACCAGCAGCTTTCCACAGATGACGTAGAAAACTTTCTGGGGGGAGTATACCCATAATTACTAATATGTAAACCAGTTCCTTTGCTTAATTGTTTTAAGGGTAGTAACTCACCTCAAACTTCTACTGTTGCCTTATATTTGAAAACTTGATTCTAGGACCTATTTATTGGTGGATCCAAGTGAACGCGAGGAACGTGTAATGGATGGCCTCCTCGTAATTGCCATGAATAAACATCGTGAAATTTGTACCATCCAGTCCAGTGGAGGGATTATGCTTGTACAGGATCAGGTAAATCTTCGCCTTGCCAGTCTTTCTCTCGTATATAAACTAGTTCCTGTGCTGTAATCTTGATATGGAAATATCCTTGACATTTGGAAGCTAAGAAATCAATTACCTGTCTGATTTAATTGGAAAAGATTACGTATTTTTAGTCCTAGCGGAAGAGCATAGTACTGTGTATCGTGCTGAAGAAGAGACGTAGAAAAGGCATATTGTTTGGTCAGATACGCATCTTTTTTTTTCCCCCCTGTGGTTTGGCTGAGGGAGTCTGTAAATAAATTCAGACTGCACTCTCGTGAATAGTTAGAGGCTGTTGAATTAACCTTTTGCATCAACCTGTAGTGTATCCAGTCCCTCCTACTAAGATGCCATATTTTATTTTAAGTGTTTGTGACTCCTATGATGGTCTACAGTTTTAGTTAAAAACATCTTGCTTTCATGATCGTAAACTGTTGTTGTATGTATAACAAACAGGTTCTGAGATGCAGTAAAATAACAGCTGTTAAGGTTGCAGAAATAACGGAACTAATTCAAAAGGCCTTGGAGAACGACCAGAAAGTTAGGTGAGTGTTTTGGGAAGGAGGGGAAATGGGTATTTTTAAGAAACGTACTAAAAAGTAACGTCAACCTGTAGTTTGAACAGCAAATGGTTTTCACTTGTATTTGTTTTAAATAGCAAGTATTTGTGTATTTGAACGTGAAAAGAGAAAGCATTTTTAAGTGTGAAACATCCTGAAATAATGTCTGTCACTGAATGACTAGGAAAGAAGGTGGGAAGTTCGGCTTTGCAGAATCTATACCCAACCAAAAGATCACTGCCTTCAAAATGGAAAGCGCCGCTGTTGATACTAACAATGTGGAAGAACAAGCAGAAGAAATCATCACTAAAGCTGACCCTCCTTCAGAAGTGTATCTTTTCTGGTGTATTATTCAGGGGAAAACCAGGCTTCCCGTCCCCTGCATTAGCACTGCTAGAAGCTAAACACGCATCCAAGATTCCTCACAGCTTAGGTAGCCTTATAGCCTTCAGAGGAAACATCGACATCGTATTGGTTTTGGTTCTAACTGTTTTTAGGTTAACTGAATTCCTAGCGTAAAGTGCAAAACTGAGGTCTGAAGTGACTGATTGTTACAGTAGCTGGAGAAGAAGTACTCTTTCTCAACTCCCCTTTAAGGATGTTCTCCCCGGGGAGAAAAGATACAGCTTAAAAAACAGCTGGTTTGCTCTCGGGATACAAAGAGCTTACCAGCAAACACCAAGATTTTTCTTAACTACTTCAGTTTTGCCAAACCGATATTGCACACTCCCGGGACAGCCCAAATTGGGGAAGGAATAGAGAACTCCTGGGGAGACCTTGAAGAATCCGAGAGGGAAGAAGCAGCGGAAGAGGAAGGTGAAAGTGAGGCTGCTGCTTTTGAATGTCGGGAAATGGAAACTGAGGATACAAGTACGATGAGGGAAACTAAGAAGGGTAAGTATTGATTTAGCTTGATATCGGATATGCTTATTATATCGCTTTAACAGTCTAGAATTAAAATGTGACAGAGGTCCTTGGCGAGAAAGGAGAACCATCGTAGCCACTTCCCACTTGAGTGACGCCCATTTGCTACTTTCACTTCACCTGGTCACTTCTGTTTTCTTCAAAAGAAAACTTGATTTCTGTAGTATGTGGAGGGCTCCAAATTAAGCACTAGCCACTCTGAATGTTTCTTTTTGAACGCTGTGGTTATTAGTTACAGAAGTTGTTCGTACAAAACTGATCACCAGTTTGTGGTTGGTTGTCGGTTGGTTTGGTTTTTTAGATGAACCTATTGTGCTGTCCGACAGTGAAGAGGAAGAAGTTGTCATTCTGGAACCACAGGAACTACCAAAGAAAACAAGGTAACCATCATGTGAAATTAAGAGGGGAAAAGAGTTTGTAAGGAGTATTTTCAGGAAGCACAGGATTTAGGCAAGGCCAAGAAAGGTCTCAATTGATCAAGGGGACTACAGAGATAGCCAAGAGCAAGGAAGTTTAAACCTAGGCTAGTTTGCTCCTGTCCTAGGAGGCCAGTCATCCTGGCTGACCTGCAGCTGTGTGAAATGCTCAGATACTTGACTAACCTTCATCATTCCAAAGGGAGCGATAGCATAAAAGTGGATTTGAATCAGCTGCTCCTTAGAGATGCTGCAGAGATTCTACACGCTACACTACAGCTAATCTTAAGTTTTATCTCCAAGAAGTGAGATTTATTGCTGTATCCCTGCACTAGCCACGGAACCCCTCGTCGGTGTGCGTAGTACACCTTCTAGAAACCAAGTGTGAACTTTGCACTGAGCATGGTAGACGGTTGCCCTGTTACGGATGATCAGCCTGTGTCCTTCTGAAATAAAACTATTATTTGGTACGTTCCTTTGATACAAATGTTGTTTGCTCACAGAACACAGACCAACTCGAAACAAGAAAATACAAGTAAGAAAGCATTTAACAAAAGGAGAAAAAAGAAGAGAGCTGCTCGTTAAAGCCATCATCCCTCCTTCAGAAATGCTGTATAATACATAATTTGGTCTATCATTACTGAACTTATTTTTGTAGATAATTTTGTTTCCTCTCACCCCGTATCTGGTCCTGCTTTTATGTATATTTTATAAAACTATTGTACGCAGCTTTAAATAAAAAAAAATTTGCATGTAAGTGAAATTCCGTGGTTAGCATCCAGCTGCAGCAGAAAACTCACTAGTTCAGCTTGGACTGACTCAAGTCACACAACTCGAATTGCGGAGGTAAGATGTGTAGTTTTCTTAACAAAACAGCCTCTGCCATTACTGAAGCGAGCCCTGTGTAGTCAGAGTTCAGGTGGTAAAAGGAATTATGGCCCAAGTTTAGTGCCAGGGAAAGCTGCTTTTAATTAGGGGAGCTATTACCACATCTTGGAAGTGTCAGACCTTGGAATGTTCTGCACAAGAGGAAACATTGTGCTTGTGACTAAGACCTTCTTGCCTGTGTCGCTCCACATCTTGCCTTTCACTGAAACCGCTTTGTATAAAAATGAACGGAAATGCGCGTACTTCACAAAACAGCATAGAACTTCTGCGAAACGTTCATAAGAGAAGCAACTCATACTTCAGCAATGGAGTTTTTTCTTAAAAAGTTTAATTTAATATTACATGCAACAGACAGGAATGCTTCGTGAACTATATTCAAAGAATTATGCTCTGAATTTAGAATCGAGGGAAGCAAAGAGACGAGGAAGTTTCCAAAATATCTGACCTAGCCGCTTTGTTCAAAAACCAAGTCAAACTGGAAACATGCACGTATTTACAAGAGCAAAGCAGGACTATTTTACATGTGACCTTAGTATTTCATGACATATGAACAGGAGAGAAGTTACTGTTGCAGTTATTACATTCCCCAAATCCGGTTTAGAATTTAATGTAAAAAAAAAAAAAAAAAAAATTTGCTCCCAGCCAAGCAAAGCTTTAATCAAGTCGTGCCCTTTCAGAAAGGGACAAACACAGAAAACCCCATTCCTCCGGGAACTGAACCAGTGCATTTTCGTAGTGTCGGTTCTTCCAACCCAAAGTCACTGTCGGGAGTGCAAGAACGAGTGAAGATTCAGTTTCTTCTTACTTCTGCAGCACCACGAGTCCTTAAACTTCTTCAGGAAAAAGAACAGTATTCTTTGCACTGCTGTTTCTCTCTTCTTCACACATAATGTCTCATACCCTACGTTCCTTAGAGGCTTTATTTTGAAAGGACTAGAAGTTAAACCAGATAGGCAAAACAGTAGTACAGTATAACCCGGGATATTTTGTTCAAAGCTTAGTAGCAAGAGCTGGAATCATCCCATATTAACTTCGGAAAATGAGAAGGCAGAAAAAGATGGTACTTATTGCAGCAGCAAGAGCTGTGGGTGAGGAAGGAGGAACACAGTCATCCCGGGCAGGGATGCCAGCCTATGACACAAGCATTATTTTTGGGCTGTAGAGGAAGTCATATCGGTACGTTGAAAGTAAAGCTCGGGGAGCGAGGGAGACTTTGTGCTATGGGAACAGTAACAGAACAACTTCCACTGAAAATGGAGCAAGGAGACATTTCATTAAGCAGTAAATTAATACTGTAAGCCACTGTAGCCCTTTCACTTAAGTACTGCTACTTGCTCTTTTCTGGGGAAAGTAAGTCGTAAGCTGCCTTTAAATGACTCTTCTTCCAGTGTTCATATTTCTCAGTGGTCTTGGAAAGTTTCCAGCATACACCACAAAAAAAGAAGGGGAAGGCAGAAGCCGGTTTGTCAGGAAGAGCGCTGCGCTCTATTGTCTTCAAAGACTGATCGCCAGTCAGCATTTTGAGTTGCCCTTCCAAGGTCGCAAACTGATGTCGCAACCATGGCAAAGGTGTTCCTGTATATACAAACTCCCTCTCCTGCGAGGTTAGAGCATTTCCAACACCAAGCACCAGACGTGATACACCGCGCAGTTTTTTCCCCCAACTAGTTTTCGCTTCCCAGTGGCAACCTACTGCAGTTAAACTAAATACAGGCTGTTGGAGAACATGGTAGGCCAATGAAATACGGTTCTTCATTAAACATTAGAACACGTATAAAAGTCAAAGTGCATCCCAAAAAGCTCAGACTGGCCAAAAAAGGCAGCCTCTGCTGCATACTTTTGTCTTGACCGGATAAGCCACCACCACTTGGCCCGGTCAGTTTTGTAACCGAGCTGGTTCATGGTGGGCTCGGACTGCAGAACAGGGGTGGGGGCAGAACAGCAAGTTTTTAGTTACTGGGTTGAGACACGCGAGCTGTCTCACTGTAATGCACTCTTGTCAGCTTGACAGAGGACTGATGATTTCTTTAAAATTTATGTTAAGTAGCCCAGACCGTAACAGCTGTTCGGCATCTGTGAAGAATTTATACTGCGACCTGCTGGGTGTCCAGATAACGAGACAGACAGTGTTGAATCAACTTCAAGTTGAAGTGGCATGGGTTTCACAGAGCAGCCCTTGCCAAAAAGCTTTAGAAATGAATGCCAGTTTAAGGTGTTAGTACTGCCCCTCAGTGGTTTTAAGGTATTGGCAAGACCGCTAACATCAGATGTAAAAATTGTTTATTGGCCAACCTGGAAGTGGCTTAATTAAACCCACTTCCATGCACTCACTGCTTTACATGCAAAGAACAGCAGGTACAGGGCAGCATCACTCCATTTACACAGGTCGAAGGTAAATGTCCACTTGATCTAATGCCCATTATGTGCTAGTTTGCTCGTGTAACAGTTCTAGAACTAAGGAAAAGTAAGACCAGTCGGTCTATGTTTTTGCTGCATGCCGCAGAGGAACCCTTTCCAAGCAAGAGGGAGGTACAGAACTCCTACCATTCTGCACCTAGCCCACCCACGCCAGAAGACGTTCCCTCCTCTTGGGGGCACAGAGCAGTTAGTTCACCCTCCTGCAGCCTAATCCCTCCACCGCCCCTAAAGAGGTGCCAGGTAAGCAGGCTGCTGACTGTAATTTTTTTAGTAGATATCGCTGGGCTTTCGGGACAGCTGACACATCAGTGGGAACTCCATGGGTTTAAATTAGTATCAGTTTTGCACTTTGACTAGAAAATACCTATAGCAAGACCATTTTCTACGTCCTGGAAGAGAGAAGTATGAACTGGTGTGCTGGTTTTAGCCGTGCAGTCCCTGCAGCAGAGCGTTCAACCTTTAAACTGATGGAGATCTGGCAATACATTACATAGCAATCGAGGCTTCCAGTAACTGGCACATCCTAAAGAGTCTCCCAAGAGTCGATGCCAGCAAGGTGTCCTCCTCATAGCTATACCGTTTCTTCCAGTATTATAGCCATTAAGCCACATTTTGGATCTATACTAAGTCTCAGTTTAAACTAGACAGTATAAAAATGCTACAAATACTGCTGTGGAATCCAAGTCATTCTTACTTGGAAAGAGAAAAAGCCCTACTATAATAATGCACTGCTAATATTAATGTTTAGTCTATAATTAGATAAGGAGTCTCAGACTTCACTTGGTCTGCATGGTTAATTCCGGGCTTGAAGAGAACATTTTTATAAAAACCCAGCTAAATATTTTAACAAGATTGCATGTACAAAAGATTTACATTAAAACCACATAAAACTAACTTCATAATTAAGCTTTTCAGAACCTGTATTAATATTCCAAGTGATCACATCTAGAATTTTGAACCATGTTTAAAACTGTACATCATTTTCTTGTAATATACATCTTTTTAAAAGATCAGTCTCTTGATTATTACAATAAGCTTAGTGTCTCTGGTGGGTCAATAAGCGATACTCCATGGTACCTAGAGAGGGGAGAAAAAGACGCAGGATGTCATCTTGCTCAAGTGCTCTCTGCTGTGAAGAACAGCATACATACTGCAGTGAAGCACATTTCTCACAAGGCAGAAAACATTTCGGGGCTTGTCAGCTGCCGTGCCGACACAGATTTTTAGGAGCGTTAGGTACCATATCTCCTGCCTACCAACTGTAGGAATGTCAAGAAAATTCCTCCAGTTTCTACCTGACAGTTCAGGCAGCGATAGCAGGCCTGGTGGTGAACGCGAAGTATTGCTCAACAAAAAACATCGTGCAGAAACCTGGGGAGCCTTGTCACCATTTCACTTACATGGCAGATTTGGCGAGCTGAGTCTGCCTGAAGACTCGGGATACACCCCACCCCGTTAAGCGGTTACGTGCCAGCACAACTCGGGCGTAACATACCAGCTTCTCATAGGTCTCTACAGATACTCACTTTGTACTCTTGTACTTTTCCCTTATGGACTGTTGTGTGTGCTGTGCTGCTTTGAGGTAGGTCTTGTGTAGGTCCACGAGGCAAGGCTTGATGTCTTCAAGGGTGTAGCCTGTTACTTTGCACAGGGATTCAGGCTGAGGGAAAAAGGAAAGGAAGAGGGACGCTTGAACGTTTCTGTCTGCTTACGCCGACGACCACTGGTGTTTTTAGCTTCCTGTGGAAACTCTGTTGTTCTAGTAGGTTGGCAGAGTGTCGTTTTCTCAAGCACGAAGTAGTTTAATACTCACTGCTCAGATTTTAGCAGTTCATGTAGATTTACAGTAATCCTGAAAACTATCACATTCTAAACAAGTATTCCTTGCCTCCAGTGCCTAGGCTTTCTTACCGCCCACTTCCTCATCACAAGGAAGCTGCTTACAGCTTTGAGGAGGATCACCAGAAGGGAGCGCATCGCCTCCTTCCAAGAAAAGGTGTCGTCGTCGTGTCTCCCCCCCCCCATTTTCCAAATACCATAGGGAGCAATCCCTAATTAACAGCCTAGGAGTGCGGAGGGGCTGCGACTCCTGCAGCCCAGGCCCCAGCATTCAGAAGTGCGTACGAATACACTAAACACGCATAAAGGTGCGTGAAGGCTCGAGTTTTAGTGTCACATACCCAAGTTTGTCCAGTGATCGTATAGCCTGCTAGATGAAATGCTGCAGCAGCAATAACTGACGGCAAGTATTTCAGGTAAGGATCAGCATCAATTAGACTCAGCTCCCCAAGGTACTGCAAGGGAAACGAGAGAAAGGGAATCGTCTGCTTCCAAAAGGAAGTAGAAGAGCATTTAACAGTTGCACTAGAACCCTAATTTAAGCTTCCAATCCTGCCATCAGTTGGAGGAACAGCTTTTACTAGTTGCCACTTACTTTCTCTTTTAGCATCTACTGTCAAAAGTGTTCCCAACGCATGCTTTTTCAACACCACATTTTACATTTGGAGGTATATAAGATCTAGAGGGAAGAATGTAGTCTGGTCTGACCTTTGCACAATGAGACAAAGGCTTCTATTTAGGAGCTCTGGCACCTGCCATACAGTTAGGATTTAATACAACTTTAGCCGAAACGTTACCTGTGCTCTGCTTTAGAAATTAGCCTCTGGATTTAGAGTTCACTGCTCGTTGAGGGGAAAACCAAAACAAAAGTCCTTTTTAGCCCAAGTGGGTGGGTAGGTGTTGCAGTTTTAGATAAGAAAGAGGGAAACACATCTAGCAGCGAAACAAACCCCAAATTAACATTCATCAATCTCAGCCTGGCTCAAGCATGCACGCTTACTCAGAGCGGGCAAAGTGCCAGCCTGTGATAGGAGCGGGGTATCTCACACAGTAAGCGGCAATAGGAGTGACAGTTTCCAGTGGCGTGGCCCCACTTCCAGAGGAGCCCGCGTCACACTGCACACACGACTCTCCAGAACTCGCCCGGAGAGACTACGCATTTAAAAATGGGAGGAGGCAGGGAACCCCGGACTGAAGAATCCTTCACACCACTTTTCTTTTCTACTGGGACTAGGAAACAGAGCTTGTAAAGTGCATTAATAGTAATAGGACTCTCCAGTTACACGGGCCGAGCTAGTAATTCTTGCTTACCATTGACAGGCTCTCCACTTTAGCATTTGTCTGCTGATGTAGGAAGTACTGAGTGAGGAACTGGTTGATTGTTGGAGCTGCCAAGTCAAACGACAAAACCTTCAGAATTAAGTGCTCCATCCTTAGAACCTGCTTCTTGGTATAGGTGTCATCTGTGATGTAGACAAACTCTGCTACTTCAGGAGGGTAGATTTCTTCAAACTTTCTACCAGGAGAAATCGTTATGAGTAAATCATTGAGTACTAGAGAACCAGACAACCAGCAACATTTAACGAAAGCCAGCATGCCAACTTAAATTCTGACTCGTGAAGTAGCTGGGCACTGTTACTGAACAAGCTTGCTGCCCTTGGTTCAGTAGCTCTGGAATCAGCAGAATTTGAAATTCCAGACCTACAATAGCCTGGTATTTTAGCACTAAGCAATTTGGGACTCAGAGTTACTGAGATTCCAAAAGAACCCACTAAACTAATAATCAGTGCAAGCAAAACTTTCTTTTCGCACGCCTTGTGCATATTCCCTC
Source organism: Aptenodytes forsteri (assembly GCF_000699145.1). Taxonomy (NCBI): domain Eukaryota; kingdom Metazoa; phylum Chordata; class Aves; order Sphenisciformes; family Spheniscidae; genus Aptenodytes; species Aptenodytes forsteri. The sequence continues at coordinate 3,946,868 of NW_008794431.1, read as the reverse complement.
AAACACTGTTTAGAAGCCTGCTGCTACTGCAGCTAGAAATAATGAATCCTCGCGTTAAGGCAATCTACAAAGATAGCCTAGAACCCCGCTTGCAGAGTTTCGTACAAACTGCCAAGCTTTTAGGTGGGTAACTCCTGATTTTCCTTCTAGTGCAAAGCCCTCCCCAGCCAGTCTGGCTATAGGCAACAGAAATGTGATAACCACAAGATTTCCACCAGTACGAGACCAGCAGGTGGAATTTTAAATTAAGCAATTTCACTTACGATGCAAGCAGCATAGCTGCAGTACCCACAAGCTGAAGTTTTCCTCTCAGAACAGACATTGACGAAAGAAACCTATCAATGTAATTTACAGCTAAGTGCAGGGTTTCGTTCTGTAATTTGTATTCTTCTCCAACTTCCACCAGCCAGTCCACAAGAATAGCCCGCATGTTGTTTGTGATATCAGGTTGCTTCTTCATGTAACCCATTTTAGGCTTGCATTTCACCTGTAGGTTTAGATGACAGATAAGATTCAGTTTGGACTAAGTGCCGGCAGGGAAACAACTGTTTAAGCTCCATTTACCACAGTTTAAACGGATCAGAAGTAAACAGCGGGAAGTCTAGGATCAGTAAGTTTTATTTCCATAATCTTGCTTTCCGGCTTCTGTTCCGTGCATGGCACAATCAACTTTATCACAAGAAACCAGTCCTGCGTTCGCAGCAGTGGACACGGCATCTTATTTCTCTACGTCTAGCAAGCTTTAGCTTAGTCACTGTAACAGTGGCTAATATTTAGATGCATTTCTCAACCCCGAATTTCTCCCCCATAAGCTGCATGCAAGTAGAAAAGAGACAGCAGCTCACCTCCATTTCCCTAAGGTACGTGTGGATATCGCTGATATAGTCTGGCACGTTATTAACGTTTGGTTTTTTCTCTTCTGCTTCCGAGGTTATTGAAATATCCATAATACTTGGAGAATCTAAGCAGAAGATAATAGCCACGTTAAAATGGGCACCATCCGACCACTCCCTCGCAGCACGGGGAGCTACCCTATTCTGCAGTACGTCGATGGTGGCTCTCCAGGACTGCTGGGCCTCTTGCCTCCGAGGCAGGCAGAGAGGGCAGACTGTCACTCAACTAGCCTGGGAGTTGAGGAGGCTCTAGGGAAGCCAAAATGTTACTGCAACAAGGAAGCTTCCCATTCCCCTTTCTCTTCTTCCCCCTAGGAATAAAGGGATGGAAAACTCTTTTGCAATTATGTAGTGCTCAGTGCATCCTGGGTTACCTTGTTACACAGATGTGAGTCCTGCAAGCTTAGCTACCGCGGCTTAAAACGGGGCTGGAGTACCAGAGCTTTTGGTAGGCTGCAGAAGTGGACCGTGATGAAATCGGCCCTCTGATATTCACGTGCGTGTTAAAGAAGATGGATCTGACAGCTCCCGTTTCTTGTGTACTGGGAAGAGCTCACAACCCTTGCACCAGTACAGGGTATTACCTGGGAGAAAAGTCCATGAAGTCTCAGGATCTGCCTGAGCAAAATCCCCTTCACTCCGTAGCGGTAGCAAAGGGCGAGGCTTTAAGGGCTGCTCTTCTTGCCTGTAATCTGGCATCTCTCGTGAGGTACCAATAGTTAAGGTTAAAAGCGTAAAACTACCTACAAAGAGCAGGGGATAGCGTAGAGGCTCAAGTAATTGATGGCCAGCTAGGAAAGCTGTCGTGTCGTATCGTACTGGCGGGCTCGAAGGAAGCAAATTGGTTTCAGCAACTGAAAAGTTATCTTCCGAGTCAAACCAAACCAGTCTACGCCCCAAAGAGCTTCGGGATCTACAGTCCTCCTCCAGCTCGCTCTGAAAATCATTCCCTAGGTAAACACCTCGGCACAACCCTGCTCACCTCCGTGCTTTCTGGGGCAAGGGCCCCGCAGACTCGGGCGCTGCCCGGGGCCGCTGCAGAGGGAGCAGGTGGGACGGGGCCCGCGGAGCGCACCCAGCGCCCGGGGGGCGGCACTGCCCTCCCAGCGGGCGTGCAGCTCGGCTGGCGGGAC
>NW_008794431.1:3924982-3943542 GCF_000699145.1 Aptenodytes forsteri | reverse complement strand
TGGTTCCCCCCCCCCTCCCGTCCCCCCCCCCCCCTCGCAGCTCCATCAGGTCCGGCGAGGCTCCCCTACCGCTGTCCACCGGGCAAATACCACGGCCACGCGTAGTTCAACACGCGAATTTCTTCCAAATCCGGTTAAGTCCCTGAAAACCCGTTTGCTCATTCTCGCCACCGGCGAAGGGACTGCTGCACGGGGCCTTCAACGGTACCGAAAAACGTGTTTTGTGCAAAAAGGGGAGCTGGTGTTTACATAAGTTTTCTTTAGCTATGAAGAACATTGCGTACACAAACTCCGCGCGCGTTTAACACACAGCCTATGTGCACTAGAGCTGACTACTGCATTCAGTACGATAATAAATACGAATAAAACCCAAGAGCTGACAGCACAAGAGTAAAAAGGTTCTTCTTAAAAAGTGTTTTGGACTCGATATTGAACTGCCCTGATTAAAAAAAAAAAAAAGAAAGAAAATGACTCTGCTTTTTCCTTGTCAGGCTGCAGCCTCAAAAAAAGCAATTAGTCCGTCTTGATCGCAGCCATCCAGAATTTCCAGAAGAAGAGGAACTTTCGTTTTCACGTTGGTGCCTTTAAATTTAAATTTATCTATGAAGAGATCTGTGATCATACCTGCAAAGGTAAAATCCCAGGACTTATTATTTGCCTTGTTTTCATTATGAGGTATCTCTACTTTTAACTCATTATTATGTACCAACTATTCTAGCTGATTCTGGGTTTAGACAAGACTCCTTTTAAACTTCACATTTCAAACTGATTTACTTTTAAACAAACCTAAACCACTGCTAGAACAGCCCAGATTCCAGCTTCATTCCAAAGTGTGGATATCTGCCTTAGAATTACCCACATCTGAAACACTAAAGAGAGAGGAGCTATCAGAGGATGGGCAATGAGGACTCTGCTTACGCTGTGTATACGTAGGCTTATTAAAGCTGGTGCCCGGCAGAGATTCTCTGAGCTGAAAGCTGTACGGGGAACACCAGAGGTGGTTACAGGATTTCCTTCACTGAATTAGATCATCTCCTCAGAGTCCCCCTTCCCACCCCATGTGCATTTTTCTGGTTCTCTCACGTTTTGCAAAACTTAACCACTCAGAACTCGCTCACTCACTTAACTTGTACACGTTCTCAAATGCCATCCTGAATTTGAAGACGATCCTTAATTGTGTCCATAAGGACAAGGATCATCCGAATATAAGAAGCTGTCTATTAAACAAAAAGCAGAAAAGTCACTTGCAAATAATCCTGGTATTTTCATTCTCAGCGATACGCTTGTGATGCCAAATCTATTTTAGAAGTTCTCAGGCGAACAATTCTTGAGAACCTTTAGGGAGTTACTCAAAGTTTGTAGTAGCATACAAGCCATTTTCAGTATGTGCTAGGTTTTACTGCCTCACCTTTTAACTTCAGAGTTTTATTATCAAAAACATTATGTAAATATGCAGCCTTGGCTGTATGACCAGACATATATATTCACATACCTATTGCTGTCCTGAAGCTACCCAAGTGTACCCACTTACCAAATTATTTCAATTCTGCTAATACTGACTTCGTAACTATTTCAGTCACGTCCAGCGCGCTCTCTGGACATTAAGTTGCATTTGAATAGAGTTGAATTGATCGACAAACCATAAAGTCTCTCGAGATGTGCAGGTTGTCTCTTGTATTCCTCAAGCAGCTGATCTGCCTCTTCCAAAATGCTGCGGTATTTTGGTAGCAGGAAGTCCACATTTCCTTCATGAACTTGTAATTCCTCAAAGACATTTTAAATAGTAAGAATTAGCAGCAGTTAAGTACCACAAGAGCATAAAAGTAAGAAGAAATTAAGCTTGGGTCTGACAGGAGGAAGTACTTCAGACAAGTCAATCCCCTTCTGAACTAGCAAGAGTTCTTTTCAAAGTGCCTCATTTTCTAGTCTTCTAATGAAATGCCAGGTGTTACTTGTCAACTCATAGACCAGATTCTCAAAATCCTGTGCATTACAGCTTCCAGCTCCGAGTACTGCCAGAGCAGGATCACGCCCCAGCCCAGCCCCACCTCTACACAATCAAGCCCAGCGAAGGCTCAAAGCCTTCACCATGTCTTCATTTTCAGAGTAAGTCAATTCCTAGAAAGCGTAGCACATGCTAAAGTCTGAAGGTGAAAGTAAACTCTGAAAGCATCACTCAATTTGTGACTGCAAAAAGTTTTAAAGACCTCTTCTAAAATGCCCCAGTCTACCATCAGACCAATTTAAGATGGTCGATGGTATAGATCTTTTTATCCCCCCCAGAAAGACTGGTCTTCTCTAGAGGAAAGGTAATTACACTATGCATTACTGGTCTTCTCTAGAGGAAAGGTAATTACGCTATGCATCGTGAGTCTGCTGGGATAACAGCTGTCATCAACCATCGGATTATTTTACTACCTATGAATAAGCTATTATCCAAAAAAAATTAGTGACAAAAATTTGTCAAAGAAGATTTGTCAAAGAAGATTTGCTGTCTAAAAAAAGCCTAGAACAAGCAAGATGTGCAACATCATTATTATTGCACAAACGTAACATGCGTTAAGAATAAATTCGCTATTATCCTCTACCTCCCTGGTTTGACAAATCAAGCCCAAGTAAAATACTTTCAGTGATAATAAAGATACACACTACTCTCACTGGTGGTCAGTTTTTCTACTAACTAAAGAGTTCTGACAACTAGTATTTGATTCCCCCAAAGGGCAAGAGAGAATTTGGTTGTCCATTTTCATCTCCTTTTCCATGTCCCGCCCGCCCCCCCCCCCCCCCCCAAAAAAAAAAACAAACCACAAAAGGGATAATGGCAAGTTTTTGACAGTAAAATCCTGGTTGTTGGAACAAGTCCAACAACTGAGACAAGCTGCCTAACTGGTACCTCCCAAAGACTAACCGTTGAGGAAGGTATTACGCAAAAGATTAATAAGCAGATAATTCAGAAATTACGACACCCTGGGATGATCTTACAACACCCCTTCCCAAAGCAAGGGAAGTCGCATCTGGCCTGGATGATCATCCCCAGACCTAAAAAACTTCTAAAGGTTAGTGGAAAGAGACCACGAAGGAACTGGAAAAGAACAGCAGGCAAAAAGAGAACGTTAGATGATAAAGCTGGCTGCCTTCTACTGTCCGATTTAAGCATCCTCAACATCAGTCAGTAATCCTACATGTTACTCACTACCTATATAGTACAAATGGGAGTTTTACTTGAAGAAGTCTGTCTCCTGGATAATTAACATACATCTCCTGGGAATAGAAACGGAACAGATACCAGTATGACACACATCTGACTTGAGCCCTACAGCTTGGTATCTGACAACGTAATCCCCCGTAAAAATCCTTCCACGGGAGTTCAGATACTTACTCTCAAAGCATCTATTAAGTGAACCTTCTTGGCCAACAGCTGCTGATACTCTAACTTAGGGTGGATAAGCTTTAACGTGTGCCTCACAGATTCTTCATTTATGTCTAGGAGGGAGTAAAAAAAAACCCAACAAGCAAATGAATGATACATATTCCATTGACAAGAATATAAAATGAAGTCAAGGACAACAAAATAGAGAAGATAGTTTTACCATATGATATGTTGAGATTAATCTTCCTTTTAGTGGCCTCTTTGGAAAGTACGTCTTTTAGGATGGATATTGTAGAAATGTTGTCAGACTTAAAACATCCCTCACCTTTTCTATAAAGGAAGAAAAACTTTAAATGAACAAACTTAAACACACATGCATGTGTTAGATTTGTCCCTACGTTAAAACAGAAGGCCTGTAAATTAATGCCCAAATCAAAGAAAGCAAACTTTATAAAGATCATAACGATTCTCCGTACGTCAGGTGGCTGTACACACGCCTATGCTATTCCCTCCTTCCCAGTGTAATCCCGACAGAGAACAGTTTGTTCCAGTAAATAAGACGAAGCAGTATACACAAGTCTCAGGTATACACAGAGCAGTTATCTTTATTGTACGGCACTAAGGTTATACAAGTAAGATTTCTGATTGTATTCATTCCTCCTAAGTTTTACCATTGCAAAACCTTGAAGCCAAACAGCAAGCTTCAATACCAGAAGGGAGAAAAAACACTCTCCCCTTCCCCCCAAAAAAATGCCACCCAACAACTTCCTACATTATGAGTAGACAACACGTATGGTAGGCTGGGAGCAGGCTGGAATCTGTATAATTACAACAATTTCATTTCTCCCCCTTTTACAGTTCCATTTTCAGGTGGACGTATGTAATTTGCTGAAGGAAGATATAACTAATTAATTTGAGAACAGAGTATTAATCTTAAACACTGAAATAATATTTGCCTAATGTAAAATTGGAGAAAAAGAAGGTTTTCAGCTTAATGCTCATCACATTTTTGTTTGCATGAGTATTAAACGCCTTTTAAGTTATTTCTGCTCCTCAATACAAAAAAAAAGGAAGTTAGAAGACAATAGGCATTACACAATAATTTCACTACATTAGTTAGCTATGTTCTTTAAATTCTAAAAGCAAGCCATCGTCTTAAAAATATACCAAGCCTTTCCTCCCTGGCAATTTTGTTTTTTGGACCAACTTCAAGAAAAACTCTATTCAGGTTACAGATTGCATCATTACTGGATAGCGCTCAGCCCTGGTAATGTTTGACAATCCTTTTTAAGAAAGATTCCTCTTCTCTTTAATGGGAGTTTTGATGGGGCTGAGGGTGGAGAGGTGAACAGTAGTATGTGCGTGAAATGGTACTTGCAGACTGGTCAAGAATGAAAGAGACAAAAGCCCCAGCGCAGTCACATTGCGCTTCAGTAATTGTATTTTACCTGTAAGTACTTTCAAGCTGTGTACCCAGGAAGGTGTTCTGAAAATAAAAGGTGATACTTTCTCCAGCGGGAGTCTTCTCAGGCACCTCAGGCAAGCAAAACACAACCCACGAGTGAATTTCAGCAAAACTGAACTGGCCTTTGAGCATCAGTGTATTCATGGGTCTATGACATTATGAAATATATTAAAAAAAAAAAAAAAAGAAGTTAACAGTTACGAAGGAGGGGCACTGTCAGTGCACTGGTTATCCATATGAAAAAAAGTTTATTTCCACATGGTGGTTTCCTTTTAATCAACACCCTGTAAGAAGTCAGGTGTCTTGCTAAATAGTTACATATTGCAGATTACAGCTACTTTTCTGTATTTCAAGACAAAAAGCTATGCGCACATTCAAGTTTTATCTCCTAGTAGGCATGTCAGAACTGGGTAAGAAACGAGGTGGAAGTTTTTGACATAGCCCGTTTCAGGTTGTTAAACCTGAAACTTATGACAGAGGTAAATAACTGACAACACAGCAAATACGACTAAGAGCCTCAACAGTCTCCCACGCTGTAAACCACAGACATAGCATTTGTATCAAGAACGAGGCATAATGGAGCTCCTTTGCACATTGAAGCATTTGGTATCATTCCTTCCATCTTTCAGTTTTATTTTGAAGCAAGCAATACCTCGGTGGCAATACAAGATGTTAACTGAGGGTGGGGAAAAATCAAGTAGAAATTGCATTAAATACTAGGTTTCTAACAGAGAGAGGGGCGGGAAAAAATGTCTTGGCTCAGTTTTGGAGCCAAGTTAGCTACGGGAAAGAATTACATTAAAAGGGTGGAGGGGAGAATGAGGCTGAAACTGAAAAGACTGTGGTTACTAACACAGAAGTTTCCTTTCTACCATACCCTCAGCTCTACTAACACATGGGGCTGCACTATAACCCAGGTCAGTAAAATGAAAAATAACCGGAAAACAAGGATAAGCAGGAACCCATTAAATCCGCATTTTCTGTCAGAAAACCCATAAAATGGAACTACAGGCCCAAAATTGTAGGTTAGGGGTTAGAAATGACATACTTAAGTTTATAGAGTAAACATTGTTTCCACTGGATTGTGTCAGTTTTTCAAGAGAAAAAGGCATTGATTTTTCTCTGCAAATACCTGTCATGGTCAATAGAATGAGTTCTCTGATGAAGCGAAAGTGGTTTAATTTGATATTGATGAACTTGGCAGGTTTTTGGTTGAATTCTTGGAGTTACATATGCTTGCAGTGTCCCATACTGTCCTTCAATAGATCGAACCTGCAGAAATAAAAGCAGAACCCACACACACAAAAAAAAAACCCACAAAAGGGAAAAAATTAGTTTACCATGTTTTGGAAAATCAGTGGGTATTCAAAATATGTTAAAGGAAGATTGTAGTACTTCAAGAATATTTAGAGCACTATATTTACTTGATAGTGCCACTATAAATAGAGCAGATCAAGAATGTTTTAAAACTAGAGGAAGTAGTGTCCAATGAAATGCTGCTATATTAGATGAACAGAATATTAAGAAAATAAAACCCACTAACTTACTTTCTGATCAGTTAAAATAAAAAGTCTGTAACCTGCTTCTAATTCGTCAGTGGTTCCATTACTGGTTTGTTTTTTTTTTAAATTAAGGAAAAAATACATTCTGTAGCAGTTGGCAGCAAAGAATAGATCAAAGAATTTAAGAAAGTACATTTAATTTCAAAATATGCGTTCATCTCTTCGTAACAATCACAGTTCTTCCTGAGCTATTTTTAGAAAAGTAAGAGGCCAGATTTAAGTTCAAGTCTCAGAATACCCAACAAGCAGGAGGTACAAACACATTCAAGACACAGTACAAACTCTCCACACCTGAGGACACGGCAATGCATCAATCACTTCTCTGCTGAGACCAGTTACACAGACTGCACTAAGAAGTCTGCCACTCACACAGAATTGACAAGAAACAGGAGTGTCCCACCTACAGCACCAACACAGCCGTGAAAGCAGGCAGAAGAGCTACTGAAACAGCTTTATACAAACAAAAGAGCAGACTGGAGTTCGAGTACGGATTTGCTTTATAACCTTGATTATGTCCCCTGTTTTATAGGGTCTCAGAACTCAGAAAGCAGTGTTTTGCAGGAAGACATCCACTTCAATGTTTTTAATAAAAATGAGTAAAGAGTTCTCTTTGGAAATAAAATCCCCAAGACTTAAAAGTTGTATTGTCTGCATGTGCATAGACAGAATACAAAAAGAGAATTAATTCCACGTGGCAGGTGTAAATCACTGGAGATCCTCAATGTGTTGCAGCGAGGTGGCAGTAGAACCTGTGCAGATTGAATCCATCACATCAGGATCCAAATGCAAGAGTGATAGTACAGTCTTTTGATGACACACAACAGGAAGTTTATAAATGTTTTTAGTGAGAAAGTACAAAAAAAACCTCTTTTTGTGTATAATGAATGCAGTTGATTCATTTTTCTTGTGTTATTTACTCTTTACCGAGCATTTTCAATATTAAAGGTGGCCAGGGTCATATCCCTAAATTAAAATAAGAGAACTGAGACACAGAGAGATAAAGTGACCTGCTCAGAACCAATAAGCACACTCATAGCATTTCTTAAGAAGGCAACCTGGGAAATAAAGAGTCTTAATTCTGCATGCTAGGTCCATTATTGTGACCTCACAAAAAACAGATAACCACCCCCAGCTTCCCCACATTTGATACTTCTTATGCAGGCTTAAATTTCTAATGATACTCTTCGGACTGAGAGTTTTACATAAATAAACACGTATCAGATTAGGAGGCTGCAGTGTTAGGTAACTACATAAAGAGAAAACCTAGAGCCTGTGTGCATGTTGAGGATTTTCCTAATCATGATTTCCTTAGTTATTTCCCCTGGTGATAGCCACAAAACGTGTGAATTTGGTGGATCGTTAAAAATAAACCCCAGAACACCCACATGCCTTTAGTATAAGCAGCACAGAAAGACCGGATTCGCTTCCTCTCCAAAGTACAAATCCAGCCTATATTCCCTGGTTACTTCCCAGCGTAACTTCCTTCACACACTTCCGAGGACAAGCAGTGCCAGAGCTTTCTTTCCCATGCCTGTCTCCGCCTTAAGTTCCACACACTGTCTCCAGAATCAAGTATTTTCACAATCTGTGATTTCCCCGCTGCTTTCATCTTAGGGACACTCATGAAGGACCCCAGGCTCTCCTCTGAAGTAACACATTTTTTAGAAGCCTTTAGAAACCCTACAGACAAATATAATGGAACACAAGCCCCAGATTAGAAGGTTCTCAGGAAAAAAACAGCAGTAGAAGTCGGACCGATCATTTGCTCAGGCTAAACAGTCAGTCCAGGTAGAGATCTCTCCATTCCTAAGCAGACATCTACGTAACCATTAATTTATTATGGAAAATATTTTGGAGCATTTTACCTTAAGTTCAAGTCTCGTAGTATTTGCTTGGCATCGGTAAGTCGCAAGAAGAAAGTTGCTATTTGGCTGTAAACAGCAAAAAAACCAGAAAAATAGTATAAAACAGGTCTGTGGATTCACAAAAGTTCTACTGGTCTGTCTTAACTGTAGACATGTACAATAAAGTTTTTGCTATTCATGTACAGCTCTTTTACAAAAGTTAATACAAAAAGTAATCTTTGGTTCCCTTGAACATTCCCATTAATTATGGTAGAATTTAAAAAATTTCTCTATATAAGGAGAAATTCAACTGAAGCCTCTTATACTCTTTAATACCACCATAAAAATTAGTTATCTACTTTTCATCTGAAGAATGCACGCCAGCCTGCCCCACTCATCTGCAATATTAGTCCAACATCCAAAAACTAAAGTAAGATCACTAAGAAAACACACCAAAAAAAAAAGCTAAATTAATCACGAACGACAAGAAACTTAAAATAAAAAGTTGATTTCTGAAAGCTCCAGGATAGACCAATGATGTGCAAATTCAGTTCTTAAAATTAAAATACTTAGTGGACCGTTACAAGGAAAAAGATTTCACAGAAGGTTTTCATCATGCTAAGGTAGTTTCTGGATTTCCCCCCCAGCCCTAAACATCATTAGTAATTCTCTAAGTATTTAAGTTTATAATTATTATATGAAAAAATGCACTTAAACAAATGACTCCACACACAGCAGAATTTGCATGTTCTAAAGTGATTTTTAAGAGACGAACTAAGAAATACAACGTTCTTCACCTAAAATTACTTTGAAGGAGATATACGTGATACTGGCAAATCCAGAGAAGAGAGCAATACTGAATGTGTCTTTCACATTCCTGATCAGGCAGAAGAAAAAGCAAGAGAGCAATTGCTCCTAGATCCTTTCGCACATATTTAGCTTTGCCTTATGTCAGGACCTGCCGCTAACTCCTAATTCTGCAGTATCTCTAATGAAGCTGAGCTCTCCAAAATTACCAAATGAGTAGTTTAACTCAATATATTTAAAATTACAAATATATAAATCCAAATTCTATTTTTAATATACAGTATTAAGAGCTTTCATCATGTGATCTCTATAAATATCATCTGTTGTTTCACTTACCTCAGAATCACAGCTGCTAAAACTAACAACAGCAGAATTTTTATCCACATCCAGCAAGTCTATTGGGACATCACTCTGCAGAACATGTGAGGAAGGAAAAACAAAGAGCTTAAGTTCCTGAGTAGCTTCTAATGCATTTATCCTCTAACTGTCATCAATTATTTTAATAAGGGAGAGGCAATGACTGCTTCATCCAAGGGGTAAAAGCTGAACAGACACGCAGTTTACTACTTAATCCTGGAGTAACATGATGATCATTCTCTTACTCTCTTACGGAGTCCTGAACTCGTGTGGCTGGCTTACAACAGCTTCAGTATAAGACATTAAGTTCAGGGCTAGATTAAACAATTTCATTATTCCTCACTTAGCTATGGAAAGAGCAGATACTAGAGAGCTGCCTATTAGCTGTAGCTTAGCATTGCTCTCATAACATCCTTAATAAAAATGAGATTTTTATTAAGAAGTGAAAAATAAAATCCTACAGTAGTTCTGTCCCATTTGTTATGGCAAATTCACCTCACAAATTCCTCCTTGTCAAATTTTTCTCCCCATGCTTATCCCAAAAGAAGGTAATTCAGTACCGCTACTCTTTCTGACTACCAAAGATAACATTAATTTCAGCTGATGCAGTAGGAGGAATAACTAATTAAGGTTGTTCTACTTGGCAGGAGTATTTATCACCAATTGCACACAAATCAGACACTGTTCCACGCTGAAAGTGCGCAGGTGGCCCATATCATTCTAAAATTAATTTTCCACTACAGAGGGTACTTAACTGGCGAGTGAGAATCGGCACCTCATTTAAGACTTACTGAGTTAATTGCTGTTTAAATAGGGAGGGACATGCAAAAGCAAACACAAAAGTTACGTAGAAACCTGCTAGTACAGCAGGTGTTTTGGTCTATTTTGGTAGTGTAATGTTGCTCTGTTCAATAAAGGTTTAAGTTGTGTTTGTTCCCTAACAAGCACTTACAACAGTTACTTCAACATTGCAAGGCTATACACTTCAATTCTCTCTTATAACAATTCAGACATTTAAAAACTCATATATTTAAGATATTATAACTCAGCTTTTTAAACTAGAAAGTCTCTGAATATTTTATTTAGTTATCAAGAAAGCCAACAAGAACAAAACCACACTCACCTGTACCAGGACATTATCTATAGCTGTCTGCACCTCCAAGATGAGGCTGTAGCTAGCATCATCCTTATTTAACGTAAACTTATCATTCACACTAAATGCAGGTACTGATGAAACAGCAGTACTGGATTGAGAAGACTGCTGGTATTTTTCACGTTCCTGAAGTACTTTCATCTGTAAGTGTTCCAATTCATTCCTAGAAAAGGGAAACCGCATATAATATCTTAAGGAAAAAAAAATATAAAAGCTACCCTAGAAATTAAGTAGATTAAGTTTGCAAGGCAACCATGTTTATCTTCTGTCCACAAGTTTCCAACCAGAAGTGACTGGTGATTCCCCTTCCACATACATAACAAAGACAAAATATAAACTATATCACATGAAAATGTAGATTCTACTGTACTTTGCCAAAAGAGATTTCGATGAGGCACAGGAAAGGACGACGTTTTTCCCTTCAAGAGTACAACGCATTTTGAATTACATGCTAGTGACTACTTTCCTCCCATCATTTAGAAGCTATAAGCAGCATGGAAGAAGGCAATCTTATCTTGCTGATACTGAGGAAGAAGGCATTAAGACATCGTCATGTGAAGGCAAGACAGAAAGACTGTGAAATGAGGCTGCTATTCATTTCTGCTTTGAAAAGGCTTGATTCTACTTCCAGATACATTAATGATACAGAAAATCCAGTGAGATACGAAGGAAAGATGACATTTCAGCCTTTAACATTTCAATTCTTCCATTTAAATTTCTTTCTAGCGCAATTACCTTAAGGATGAAATCTTGCTCTGCATTTCTTGACTTAATTTTAGTTCTTCACCTGATCCATCTTCTCTATGGACAGGTTCTGTAGTCAGTCCTGTCAGCCAGCCTAAACCAATATATGAAGTTTTTATTCCTTATAAGCTAAGAACTAAAGTCTACGCTCAGCTACGCTCAGCGTGGAGCGATGTTTGTTCCAGATACTGGGTAGAGAGATCGAGACTTTAATCCTTTCTTTGAAGGATTAATCTAGACACCGAGCGTGATTTTTTTTATGGGTTTCATTCTTAACTTACAGATTGGAAAACATTACTTATTCTTTTTCATTAAGTACTTCGAGCAATAAATCCCTCTGCGGTATTTTTTTAACCGAGCTCTTAAAATTTTTCCCACCTCTGTTTCTCTGACAAAACCTTGAATACTTTGCAGTACTATAGCTGAAAACAAAACAAAACAAAAAGCTGTGCAATGTGTTTATAGCAAACTATATGTTGCACAATGTGCTTTGAGACTGAATGCTGACAGTTGAAGTGAAAAAAAATCTTTTTGTTTACTTAATTACATTTATTTATAAAGGCAAATACTAATTGATTACATCCTGAAACCTCAGGTACGATATGCAGATTTGAATGGGTGTTTATAGCTCTAGTTACCTCACATAATGCGTGCAAACAGTAAGATAGCATTATTATAAAATGCACCATAAAAGCTGACATGTCCACAATCTTTGACATTCCTTAGCTATCTACTTCAAGTACCAAGAAAGCCCAATAATGGAGCATGAACTTTAAAAAAATCCACAGAAGTCCTATGCTGCCAGGCTTGAAATTTAACTTTTACTGCTCTAAGCACTACTTTTCCTGATCTGCCAAAATCCACCAAACTCAGTCTACTGCACATCCTACCAGAGTTTACCTTTGAAAACCCACAGGTGAACATGGGCTTTCGCTGTTTTCTTTCTTCTATGATTCATGGATCTTTATAACATTCCCACTAAAAGAAGCCACAAAGGACTTTGGCCACAGTATTGTTGCAGCCTATCATACCAAAACAATTCATATGAGGTGAGGTGTAAGAGTCTTTTAATCATCCAAAGACTATTTAAAAGAGGTACTTGAACACCATTACTTCTCAATAACTGACTGAGAATTGTATCTTGCCAAAATACATGATTTTGAATATGAGAGGTTTCAGTAGGCTAATTTTTTAGCACTGAAGATAACCGAAGATAGAGAATTAGCAATATTTTAGCTCCCAGCAGTTAACATATGCAGCATGTTTATCATGGCCTCTGTGACAGTCAGGCCAATAGCTTGAATCCTGCAGAAGGGCTGCTGAGACGCCTCACATGGGGAAGCTTTATTTTCTACTAAAAGCAAAATCAACCCCATTTAAAGCCCTTTGAAGCTGAAAAGGAAGGAAACCACGTAAAAGACAAGAAAACAAACAAACAGATATACTTGTCTATCAGTATTTTTAATACAAAAAAATCATAAATAATTCCTTCGGACATAACATACTCATTATTTCACCACAGTTAGGCAGCAGCCTACACCAAAGACTAACCAGCCGCTGTGTTACACAGCAGAACACATTATGAATATCTTAAAATACAGAAACATAGTTTAAGTGTAGGAAACATTTTTTTTTTTGGAGTGTAAATATTAACTTAGAAGAGATCTTTTCCCACAAAACATTATCCTGGTTTCAATCAGAACAAAAATGTTGAGAGATGTGAGCTGCACTAACAACATAGCCTGCTTCGTTTTTACCACATCACCATATGCAACATTTATTGAGTAAATGACATGAAGCTTACCTGAATATGTGGATGCTAAAATTTCATCATACCCATCTTTTCCTACACAGCCACCCTGGATTGATGCAATGCTCTCTGATAAAGCCTTCAAATAAATACATTCAAGAAGAGGGAAATATCACTGCACTCATTTTAGAGGTTTGGGGGGGTTACCACATCACCATATGCAACATTTATTGAGTAAATGACATGAAGCTTACCTGAATATGTGGATGCTAAAATTTCATCATACCCATCTTTTCCTACACAGCCACCCTGGATTGATGCAATGCTCTCTGATAAAGCCTTCAAATAAATACATTCAAGAAGAGGGAAATATCACTGCACTCATTTTACAGGTTTGGGGGGTTTTGTGGGGGTTTTAAGGGTTGCGCTCCTCCTTTTACCTGTATCACGAAATACCTACATAGATGCACAATATCTAGACCTACAAAAGAGTAAGCTAGCTGATGACTACCACAGCTAAATCGGGGTGTTTTAACAAATGCATTCCTATTCTACTCTGCATAACAAAGACATTAAAAAGCAGTTTAAAGCAAAACACCAATGGGCAGTATTTTTCTAGCAGGAATTAGCAATCTGACTGAAGGCTGAAATAATCACTACGGATCAAATCTACTGTTTTAAACAATTCATAACCGAAGTAATTATGCTCAGTAAAGTCCTGAGAACTTACATTTATTATTTTACATGTAAAACACAGACTATACAAAACATGGGGTTGTTTTTTCACTGAGAGAGAAGCACTGCATTAGGTTTCACTCAGGAGAGACTTCAGTAGTCAACAGAGCCAGAACTTTAACATACCCTCTACACTATTTTGATTTTTGCTTAAATCAGGACTATTTCGCTTTCTGGCTCTTAAATATTAGGACACTGCTTTGAAGTTTATATTGTCAACATTACAGAGCTCATCAAATTAAAAACAAACCCACACATTTTAGTAGTAATGATCTTTTAAATACTTTTAAGTTTTGAAATACAGATTATTTTTTTTAAAATTCATTTTTCCAGCAAAGAAGAGTATAAGGAAAGTGGGCTTACATGATCATATCGAAGGACAGGATCATCTGCACTCTCAAAGTTATAGATTTCTAGCACTCCATCATCTCGTCCAATGAGTAATTCTTTAACTCCATCTCCCAGAATGTCAAAACTATCAATACATAAGATACCTAATGAGAAAGAAAACAAGACCGTTTACTTCATCTTTATTCGTTTATGACACAATAATACACAGGCCACATTCAGTTACATAGAAAGAGATTCTCGGTCGGCTTTTAAGGTTTTATTAATGCTGTTTCTGGATGAGTCCACCAGAGGGCTGAAGTCTCTCACCTGTGCCTGAGGGTCAAGATGGCACAGTGGGTTTTACAGCAACCAATTCCAAATCAAAACCACTACCGTTCCCTTGGTGAAAAGCACTGAACAGAGACTCCTTCTGATGTTCAAATAGCTTACTTTTGAGGGGTTTAACCCTCCCCCGTCAAACATTTCCCCAGATGAACTATTTGTCTGTCGACACTACTGTAACTTTGCCAGTTGAAGAAGCAGGCATTCTTTATTTCCTATAATTGACTTAAAGCTATTGGTAAATGGACTACTATGAATTCTGGCCAAGGTGACAGAAAGAGGGTTCTGACTTGTGCCAGACCTGGACTAGGTACTGCTATTTGACACGTTAGTGGACAGATCCACTACTAGCACATGTGGAACCAGCCTATGACAACTATTCATGTCTGGACAGGAAAGAAAGTTAGCGTCTGGAAGAAGGAAAAAGCAGTGAGAGAGTTTGTACAAGAATTAATATGAAAAATGAGATGGAATTTAACTTCTGTGACTCCTTCATATTTCATATGAAGAGTAAGGACATTCTAGGAAGCATTTTAAGAAAATAATTTAGCGATAGCTGTTATGAGATAATTAAATTTAAAAAAAAAAAAATATATATATATATATTTTCTATCCCTGGTCTTCTCCTTTATAAAGGAGTATGGGCTAACAGATGCTGCAGAAGCAGCATACCAAGGCTAAAACAGGGAAAGTGTCGTACTATGCTCTGATCAGCTAAGCCTCATTGTGGAGCTTTAATCTTCTGACAGAACCCCTTGGCTTTCTGGCTTTTTTATGAAAATAACATTGTCTTTTTAAAAAAAAAAAAGAAGAAAAAATGTCTTGCAGGGAAGATGCTAACCTTTCCTCTGAAGAGACTTTAAGACCACTGAACATCTGAAAAATCTGGCAGGTATATTTGTACTTAGAAATAGCCACCAAAATGGTAAAAACCTCAAGTAATCATATATGAATCAACACTGTTTTACAAACACCACTTTAAAAATACTGTAAAAACAAAAGTATACTAAAGTACTGGGAATAATATGAACAGAAAAGCCAAAGCAAGACCAACTGATTAGAACTATTTATAAGAAAACCAGAAGAATGAAAGAGAGCTTACTCGTATTAGTATCACATACTGACGTAATCACAATATGCCTCCAAAGTATCTATGAATAAGATTTCCTGATTATTATACTTGCAATAAAGCCTCATATATGCTGGAAAGCTAAAGAGTGAGAGATTGAGATGCATACCTCCTCTCTTTTTTTCATTTCCAATTTCCCACTTAGGTATAGGCTTGGAACCAGTAATCTGGGTAAGACCCAGTTTACCATCAGAGGTTCCATACACAATTTCTTCTCCAGAATCACCTAAACACATAAACTGAGTTTAGAATCAATAAAATGAAGTACACCAATTTAAAAAATTTGAAAGTCCTGTGTAGTTACACTCTACAGCCCAAGGGAAAAAGAAAATACTAACATTAGTGTTGTGTAACAGAACTGTCAGGCTTTAAAAACAAAAACAAATACATGAAAACTGCACCTGTTCTGATAATTTCTTCATGGCTATCACTCTTCCGTGTATGAATGCCCCCCTGCACTGGAGTTCTGCCTAAAAACCATTCATAACTTTAAATTTCAGCAAAGATAGGCTATTAAATTGCCTTTAGAGAAGAGAAACGAAGAGATCCATTCAGAACATGCATCCAGTAATGGATGTTGTGCCAATACTTAAGCAAGTAAGAACTACTTTTCCAAACCAGCTCTGAATGTCATTGTCACACAATCTAACTGAAACTAAATTAAGCACCAGCTTAACAGGCTAAAGCGATTTCTATTAGGTTAGAACAGATTAACAAGAAGGATGATCAAACTATTTTAAGCTTGATCCTTCCACAGTCTTAGTTTACGTGAGCTCTACTCAATATTCTCATCCATCCATGGACGGGCGCAACTAGCGATTCTAGTTATGGAAATCCATGTATAAGAGAAACCCAAACCCAGAACTTTGACAAGGCCCCCAAAAGTCCAGTTCATATTTTCACAATGACACCATCTTATATCTCGCTGCTCTTGTAAGAGGCTTTCAATTAAACGTGAACATAATTTAGAACTGTCTAAAACAGTCATACGTGTGTGTGTATATTTATTTGTATGTAAGAAATGACTTCCCATAGTCAGTTTTCTGCAACATTTTTAACATCAGTTTAAAAATCAAGGCAAAATGTAATTAACAAATACAAGCAATAAAATCTTAAAAATATAGTAAAATAACATTATTTAGTTATGTGTGTGTGTATATTTATTTGTATGTAAGAAATGACTTCCCATAGTCAGTTTTCTGCAACATTTTTAACATCAGTTTAAAAATCAAGGCAAAATGTAATTAACAAATACAAGCAATAAAATCTTAAAAATATAGTAAAATAACATTATTTAGTTATGTATATATTCAAAATCTTGTTACCCCCATTTCCATTGCTTAGCGCAAGAACAGTAGGTGGTCCAGGAACTTCTACTTCATACAGTAAATCAGATCCCTAAAGACAAAGAGAACTATATTGAATGAGTTTTGTAAAACAAAAACAAAACAAACCCACACCAACCAAAACAAAAAAACACCACAAAACAAAACCCCACAAGCATGACGACAAAATTATTATGGATAATAGTAATGGATATGCTTCACTTATACAAACTCCCAGTACCGTTTCTAAGCCAGAACAGGGTGAAGTTTATATAAATAAAACATAGGGCTCTTGAAATGAGGTGTTGTTACTAAAAATAATCTACAAATTTGTCTGGCAAATAAATTTGTTAAACCACTTAATATCACTCTGACTTGTCGCAACAGTAATTTGTGAGAGCAAGAATTTCCAAACTGATAAAGACACATTTAATTCCCTTATATGAGCACTTCTAGTTAAAAGGGACCAATTTGTTATCTACTTTCACCTATGAATTCCAAAGCCTATTTATAGTGGTTTTATTAATCCTCATTTTGCAAGTTTATAATCATTGTTTTCCTTTTAAAAAAAAAATTAAGATGTACCAGCATTATAGACAGTAACACTGCCAAGTAAAATACAATATGCTTATCCTTATGATGTTTAAGCCATGCTGATATGCTGATTCCCTTAAGAATCAGTCCAATTCTATGGCATCAATACATAAAACATAAAGAAGCAAGTATTCTGACCTGTAAAACTCTGAGGACTCTATCCTGACATGCAAGTACCGGTGTAATGCAATTCACTTTATCTACAGGAAGGCAGAGAACATCATTGATTTTATCTCCTGATAGGTAGTAGTGCTGGTCTTTGCAGTCGCAGTAATGGTTATAGATGTAGCTCGCGCAAAGAAAGAGATCTGCTCCTGAAATATGCCTGAGAAAAAGAAAATGCTTCCTGTAACGTTTTCACAGTATAGTTGCAGCGATAGTCTTTTAGCCCTACTATATGCATGCATGCACTACCGCTTGCAGATTCAAGGCATTAGTGGGTCCCGCAAGCTGTTCCAGCTATTAAAAAAAAAAAAAAAAACTTTCTTATGAATGCTAAAACCACATGATTTCTATAGCTCTCAAATTTCCTATTTTGTCTTCACGTAAAATCCTAAGGATATCTTTATAGAAATTTCATTAATATATTTTGATGATCCATCTATCGTATTTGAGAAGTCTATCTAATACGATACTATCCATCGTATTTGAGAAGTCGTGGCAGTCCAGTGAAGTTCCCACTGACTGGAAAAGGGGAAATATAACCCCCATTTTTAAAAAGGGGAAAAAGGAAGACCCGGGGAACTACAGGCCAGTCAGTCTCACCTCTGTGCCTGGGAAGAACACGGAACAGATCCTCCTGGAAGCTATGCTAAGGCACATGGAGGACAGGGAGGCGATTTGAGACAGCCAGCATGGCTTCACCAAGGGCAAGTCCTGCCTGACTAACCTAGTGGCCTTCTATGATGGAGTGACTGCATCAGTGGAGACGGGAAGGGTACAGATGTTGTCTATCTGGACCTCTGTAAGGCCTTTGATACGGTCCCCCACAACATCCTTCTCTCTAAACTGGAGAGGTATGGATTTGATGGGTGGACTGTCCAGTGGGTGAGG
>NW_008794431.1:3922447-3924283 GCF_000699145.1 Aptenodytes forsteri | reverse complement strand
TGAGAGAGTTGGGGTTATTCAGCCTGGAGAGGAGAAGGCTTTGGGGAGACCTTATTGCAGCTGATCAGTACTTAAAGAGGGCTTACAAAAAAAATGGCGGCACACTTTTTAGCAGGGCCTGTTGTGACAGGACAAGGGGGAATGGCTTTAAACTAAAGGGGGGTAGATTTAGACTAGATATAAGGAAGAAATGTTTTACACTGAGGGTGGTGAAGCACTGGCACAGGTTGCCCAGAGAGGTGGTGGATGCCCCATCCCTGGAAACATTCAAGGTCAGGTTGGCCGGGGCTCTGAGCAACCTGATCTAGTGGAAGATGTTCCTGCCCAGGGCAGGGGGGTTGGACTAGATGACCTTTAGAGGTCCCTTCCAACCCAAACTATTCTATGATTCTATGATATTAATTCTTCTCAAGTCGGTTTATATATGGCAGCATCTTACGACATGATCCAAAAAGAAAATAAAAAACTTGTTCCTGTTCTGCCACAGGAAGGGTATATGGACATGATGCACTGTGGCAATAACCCCAGCTCTGCTCACCTGCATTTGCACTGTGAGTGCCTCCAGACCCCTCCCAAGCCCCCCTACACTTTCTAAACTTCACCATGGTTTTCCAAGTTCCTTCCTACATGTCATGGCACAAGCTAAAGCTGGACTGGCACTTAGTGTTACCTACAAGCATGCAATATGGTAAAAAACTATTTCATAAAATCATAAACTAACGATCTGCTCTGGCTATGAAAAAAAATGCAAAATATCATACATACATAGCTTTGATGCTTTCAGTAAGGTTAGTTTCAAATGAAAGAAACTGCTTCCCTCTTTTTGTGAAGCCTTTAACTTCTGATCCTGTAGCCACAAAAATTTTCTCTTGTGGTGTATTAAGAGCTCCTCCCAACTCCAATCTTGCAATTTTTTGGCCTGGCAGTGTCTTGAACACTGGCTGTAAATAGAAAAGCAATTTTCATCATCACAATATCATATTTATGGTAATCTTTTAACATAAAGGATAATAAATTTGCTTTACAATTTCTGGCAAAACTAAGATACTATGGATTATATGCAGACAAAAATAATCCATACATTTCTCTTCAGAATCACAAAGCAATCAAGCATTTTGTAAGTCAATAGATATAAAAAGCTGTAAAATATAACAAATTAAGACTTTATTATTTCAGTGTTATTCATCCATAGGAAAATTTCAGCACTGCTGGTAGCTGTAAGTTTTTTGTTTGTTTGTGCTGTGTTTTTTTTTTTTAAAAGAACAACACGCACACATACACACTCGCTCACTTGTACATGTTGCATTCTTATTCCAGACAGATTTCTTTGTATTGCTATAGAGTCCTTATAAGCTGGCTATGAACTTCCCCAAGGCAGGGGGGAAGATAAATTTTTATTAAGCTGGGCATAAGTCTAGGCTCATAAAAAGCAATCAGTTTGTCAAAATCCCCTAAGGCGACTGACTTAGTGCATCACAGCAGGTTTTTGTCCAGTCACAGTAACTGGCTTAAGCCCAACTGAACTGGAAAGCAAAAGGTGTTAAACTGACTTTTTCTGTGATGATGTTACCGTAAGTCAGCAGATGAAAAACTCTCTTAAGACTCAATTTGGAGTTTTAGAAAGCAGGCATTCTTCATTGCGGCGCCAGGCGCACAGGGGATCACTCCACCTAATGTGCGTGCCGAGCTGCTTAACTATAGGAGTTAAGTACAATCAGTATATACATATTCATTAGATTTCTGAGACATGATTAATTTATTAATGTTATTTCATTAACATATATAAAAGTCTTTAACGCATGCGCTCTTATGTCCATTGGTGGTCTCTCAGGGTCC
>NW_008794431.1:3916075-3917757 GCF_000699145.1 Aptenodytes forsteri | reverse complement strand
AATCCGTCGAGGCTCAAGAGCTGTGTCCCATCTGGGTTGCCAAAACTGTTACCGTAAGTCGCAGATGAAAAACTCTCTAAGACTCAATTTGGAGTTTTAGAAAGCAGGCATACGCATGCGCTCTTATGTCCATTGGTGGTCCTTCAGGGTCCTCCGGTGGTCGTCGATAGTCTTCCTCACCGTGACTGCTAGTTGAACTCAGTTCTTGCGCATGCACAGTTTGTTCTTTGGCTCGGTTTGCACACTTTTACCTTCACAAACTAGCTGCCTTCAGCATCACTTCCTTATCTACAATGTTTCAAGGTCTTCTGTCCTACTGAATGTTTAGCTTATCTATTCACAGCATATACCCCAACTGCAGAGAGTATACCCCTACTGAATGTTTAGCTTATCTATTCACAGAGCATGTCAAGCTTGGCTACATCATGTCCAGTAAAGAGAACCGTATGTCTCTTCAATATTCCTTTGTACTCGGTATCAATGATATACACTAGAGCCTGACCCTACAGCTGTGGAGGAACATGCGCTTGCCCAGGCATGAAATCAGCACGCCCTCATCACGGCTAGGTATCAGTCCGCAGCTCTACCTAGCCACCTTCCACAGGTACCTTATTTCCCATGTCAATAAAAACAGACCTTCAAAGGTCATTAGGAAGACTATTTAAAAAATAAAATTTTAAATGGAACATTTCCACTTACCACAGCTTCCCCTTTTTTTATGCCAAAACATGTAATGACCCCATCCTGATCTCCAACAACCACCTTCAAAAGTATAATACATCATTAAGTTTTTATTACATGCATAAATATTTTTTAAATAATGCTTTTCCTATCTAAATCATATTTTCCTATATCTAAGTACTTTAAATTCTACAATACCTAATTTACATAGCTGTATGTAGAAGATCTAGATAAACTGCTACAGATAGGACGCTAAAGCCTAAGAACAATAATTTAAGTGATAGCATTTACAATCCTTTTTCTGCTTCTAGTTGTAAACACCAGCAACCATCAGGCGGAACACTCCAGAAAGGTGTATTTGGGCATAGTTGTATTTTCATATTGAGAATTTACAATACCTAATTTACATAGCTGTATGTAGAAGATCTAGATAAACTGCTACAGATAGGACGCTAAAGCCTAAGAACAATAATTTAAGTGATAGCATTTACAATCCTTTTTCTGCTTCTAGTTGTAAACACCAGCAACCATCAGGCGGAACACTCCAGAAAGGTGTATTTGGGCATAGTTGTATTTTCATATTGAGAATTTATTACTAAAAAGGGTTGGGTTTTCATAAGTGAGTTTCCTTAGCTTGAGCTTGTATTAAGGAAAATCAGAAAAGAAGTATTTCCTCTATATTAAGTGTCAGCAAAACAGAAATAGAGAAATACGCAAGAACTTCCTTGCGGTTTCAGCAATGCCTTAGTTTTGAAAACTCCTTATTGGTTCTGAAAGCGTTCCAGAAACCCATTCAGACTTTCTTCTCTGTTTTTTCAAAAGTTTTCCAAAAAGTTCCAAGAATTTGGTTCCAAAGTTTTTCCCTACGACGTACTAACTAAAGAAACTCAAGAGTTTATCAAAGATGCTCTCACGGCACGCTCCGCAGCCAGAAAATAAGCTGGCGGGAGCCAGCAGAACGAGCTCTGCGCTGCCGACAGCCGCTACCTTCTGCCTCGCCC
>NW_008794431.1:3888107-3915176 GCF_000699145.1 Aptenodytes forsteri | reverse complement strand
CCGGAGACGGTCCGGCTCTGGCCGAAAAAGGCAGCTGGGCCGGGCCCGGTCTGTCCGGTAGCAGGTCCCGCTGGGTAATCGGGACTTCGGTGCCGAACTACCGGGACGACACGGAGTATCAGTAAAGTAGGAATATTTTATTTAAACAACGAAGCATGGGAGGCGTCATTTGGAGCGGTGGAACAAAATACCAGCCCCGCACGGCCTCTGAATTTTAAAAAAATCATTTCTACCACATAAAGAGTAGCGTTGGACCGAGTTCGCGTCGTTTTTAAAAAAAAAAATTCTCATCCTTCTACTTGACAGTAAATTAAGAAGGGGTAGTTGTGGGCACGCGTATATACATACATGTTGAACAGTGCTACTACAGTTACATTCACACCGACCTGACTTTCATTAATTGCCCGTGATCACGCCGTGAGTTCCCAGCTTATACACGTTACTAGCGTCACTAATAAAGAACAAAGATTTCAAGTAATCCTCCACTGATCTCTAGTTGATTTACGGTATTATGAAAAATCCTATTCGCACCCAGTTGCTGCAAGGAACAGAGTACTACGCTGTATCTGCTGTTTTAATTTTTTCTTGCAAATTTAGTGCAAAGAATTATCAATATCTATTCATAAACCTGTTAAAATATCGGCAATTCATACCATTATACCTTTTTAATGCATGAATGCAAAAAAAATTATGATAGTTCTTGCTTTTAGACAATTAAAACGAAGAGAGCGGTCTTTTTGTGGCGAGTTAATAAAATTTCCTAAGGTTAAATTCCAGAGAAGCTGTACATAAAGTTATTTAGTGCTAAAAATCTACAATACATTTTTCAAGTATAAGATACTGAAATATTATTGCCAATAAATAGTTGTGCTGTAGTCAAAGCCATGGTTCCTTTGTTGAATCATTCACATCTCAACATATTAGGATTTAGTTTCTCGCTGAGTTTATGTATTAAAATTGCTAACTCTTCTGTCGCTTGCGACTTATCCTCCAACAGTTCGTAGCGAAGACTGGAGATATCCTGTTTGATTTCCTTTAATTCACCTGTATAAATCATTGAAAGAAATACTTGTTAGCAAAGTTGAACATTCACTCAATACCCTTCCAGTCACCTCAGTGCCTATTTCAGATCATTATCTCAGAGCCTTCATGAGAGCAGGGACGGGGCGGGGCAGGAGGCTTTACCTCTTCTTCATTTGCAGTGACATGCGAGCGTGTCTCCACCCCTAAATAGCACCAAAGGTATTTTAATAGTCCACTGAACCCTAACGCTGTGCTCCACGTGTATACAGAAGATCAAAGATTCAAAAAGCGCTTTACGTAGGTTAATGAATTAATCACGGCGACACTGCTGTACAGCTGGTTCGGTGCTGTAAATACGAGTATCCCCCTCTCGGAGAGAAAAGGCAAAGAGATTTTTTCTGAAGTGCTGTGTCAAGGTCACACAGGGAAAGCGTGGCAGAGCTGGCAATAAAACTCACAGTTTCTGAGTCTTTCTCCTCTTCCTTACCAATATCCTTTGAATTAGAAAAAGTCAACCAATTTAAAATTATGTTACAATTTGACACAAGTACAAAAAACGCATTTAAAAGAACCAACTGTCAAAGCCAGGCTCGTAACAAGCAACAGCATGTCTTCCGTTATAGGACATTCAGTTCAAGAGCAGAAGCTTTTTAAAATATTCAAATACTATTCTTCCAGCAAGCGTGAGGTATGTGAATTCTTACACAGTAGCCACTGCAGGAAATTGTGTGTCACGTATGAAATAGAGACTATGAAAGAAGACCTAAATTCTCTAGTGATGCAGAACAGGGAAGAGTCCCTAGACTTACGTTTAAATAGCTGCAGTACATAAGAACGCAGAAGTTTTCTACTTAGAATATAGCAGACTTTAAAAATTGTATCTTCAAAGGCCGGATCTAGACTTCGGGTACCAATGGGATGGGTATGACACAACGAGCACGACCTTTGCTATGCAGCTGAAGACTGAGGTTCAGGGGTTAGCCGACTTGCTCAAAGTAGACTTTCCTCTACAAAATTGGTGATAAAGCAATAACCATGATGTCCATGAACCATGATTCTTCCGCACCGTCCTGCTTATCTAAACACATATATGCCGATACCACCCAGGCATCAGGGAACTGGAAAGACTTGTACGTCCCTGGCGCGGTTGGCGAGAGAACAGTCTTTTCATCAATCACTAGACAGATGATTTCCCCCATCACAGAGCAGGAACAGGAGGAAAGCAACGGGAATTCAGGAGAGGGGCACGAAGGGCACACTGAGAGGAAGACACTTTTAGGAGCTTCTCTGCTTTTGTCACTCATGAGCTCAGCTCTGTACAGCCACATAGGCTGGGGAAGAGTCAGGGTAACAGTCCATGCACAATGCTGCCTTTTGAAGGCACAGCGCGGGATTTAATTTAGATCATCTTTTCTGCTCCCTGCTTCTCGCTGCGGAGAGTTACAGGTAAGCAGAGAGTAACTAACAAGCAAAATAAAAGCTATGCTGCCTTAGCTGAGAGAGCAGCCCGTTCAGGCCCTTCACATCATACATGCACGTAGCCGCCGGACGCTCCGATGCCAGTAAAAGCTCTTCTGATCCCAAGTTGTTCATCACTGCACGCCAGCTGGAGAGCACAAGGCTGCCAGCAGAGTGGCTTGGGTAAGCGTTCCCAGTGCGCCGAAACCAACTAAACTAGCCCAGACCAGAACTACTTATGCTAAGCAGGTATGTTTTTCTGGTGGCGGTCACACGGATTTCTTACTGGTTGAACCATGATGGTTATAACCTCCAGCCTATGGGGAACAAAACCATTGCTGGGGTGTTACGTTTCCAAGAGCAGAGCCGGCGCTGGAAGGGACATCAATTCTATTGCCTGATAATCTTTTAGCTAGAGTGCAGAATAAATATGCCCCATGTTGCACACAGCCCTATTATTTTCTTTGCGGACCTGCCCAGAGCTCGAGAGTTTCTTTTTGGGCCTGTAGGCCTGCGTTTCATTCCTGGAAGGCTGGAGGAAGGAGGACGGCATTTGTCTTAGTCTCATCCCAATGGGGAGTCGGGGTGTGCGCTTGGAGCATGCAGCCCTCACTGCTACCAGGCAAGTTCCACACTGCCAACAGACACCAAGCTCAGATCCATCGTTTCGCAAAAGATCTCCGGTCGCACACTAAAATAGTGGCTACAGTTGTCATTTTTCTCACCCTGCAGCTAACTCTATGCAGCTTTGTTTAATGATGTGCAACTTCACAGATGACTATTCCACAGAGCTTTATGAAGGAAGGTAATACAAGTAGTTCACGGTGTGAAGTGGTAAACTGTGTGTTCAGTTGAATGAAACAGAGAGAAAGATGTCCTGCAGCTCTAACTAGGGCTCTGGAAGTGCGAATACAGTTAGCGGCTTCCTGACGCGCTTCCTCTGTAACTGCGTGTCATGTCTGTGCTCTCGTTTTCCACCTATAAATGGGGCCCATAATACTTCTCAGTTCTACTTCTTTGGTCCTGCTTGTCCATTTTGGTTGTCGCAGGCATACTTCCACTACTATCTATCTGAGTTCAGTGCATCAGAAGTAGAAATAAACCCTCTTTTTACCTGAAACCTCCACACACCACTGTAATACCGATTCCTAATACAACGTGACAAAAATTGTCTCCGAATATTGCAAATGCGGTCTCTTTCTTACCTTCGTTTACTTCATCATTTTCTTTGTCCACTTGTGCTTTCAGAACGTAACGTTTTATCAGTCTTTTCATTATTTGCTGCCAGATTAAAACAGTTACATAATCAGGTGAGCATATATAATTAAACTCTATTCACTTCTTTCTTAACTATCCCCTCACATCTGTGTAAGTGGAAAGAATGAACAGCCCCAGATCAAGCAGTTGCCTCATATGGGCTTTTTTGGTGGCATGCGGAGATTCATCATTACAATAAAGCACCTTTTTCATCCCATCACCTCTTATTTACAGAGCACTACAACTTTTTGTAAGGAACAGGACAACAGGAAAATACATCTAAACACACCTAATTAGGCTTTAAGTAGCTTCAGAATAGGTCTACTCTTTGTTAAACTCAGTTCACATGTGAAAGGACGTGTAATAGTAAGAGATAAATATTTACCTTTTAAAAAGAAAGAAAAGTTGAGATTTTACAGTATGACAGTGCAATGTCAGCTGTAAAGGATTCATTAAGATTGTATCTGTATTTTTATACCGTGACTGCCAGGGTTCCTTGTATGTACTAGTATTTTTGTACTGTGTTACCATACCTAATGTAATGTAGCTCGTCTAACAGAATTTGCACAGGTGGATTACATACCTTCAACATTTTCACTAGGGGAACAAGAGCTCCTATTTACTCTTATTTCTGAGCTGGAAAGAAGACAGGAAGGTAGTATCTAACAGACTCCTCTTACCAGAAAGGAGCATTCCCATCTGCAGGAATGTTGAATGTCACATCTCAGATCATGAGAAGAAAGGAAGGGAAAGTAATGCTGACCTAGTCAGCTCAATGCTTTCACACCCCTTCCCCAGAAATCAGTTTCAGATGTTTGCTTCTCACACTTTCCAAACTGGGAAATCAAAGGAAAATCTAAGTTTTGTATGGGCTAGTTTTTAAATGCTTCAATGGGGCTTGAACAATAACTGTCTTTTTTCCAGTAGCGTCCTGGAGTTTGATTTCTACAGGAGATTTCCTTTATCTTGGTGAAGGCAAAATGTACCTGAAACACAAAATTCTGCTAGTACCTTCACACAGTTTTATTACTCAAAACAGTGACCACTGTATGTACTGACCTGATAGCGTGTTGGCTGATTGAGAATGCTGTTAAAACTGTGCGATTCAAAAACTCTGGAGTTCGACTGAGTGAAAAGGTTTAACTAGGAAGAAATAAGACAAAATTAAAATATATTATGGAATTCACACTTAGAATTCAGTTCCATTTTTTTTGTCTTGGAGACATCCTGGGGATGTCTCCAGAGTCACTATATCAGAATATTATTTCAAAAAAAACCCTGAGATTGCCTTAACTTATTTGGGTTTTGTTTTTAAACACTGATAATTTTAGCCATCCTGTTCACAGCAAAGCTTCAAAGCAAATGTGCTTGCACAGCTGAGGAGATAATGAATTTTGACTTGGAGGCCGGGATGAGTGGCCAAAGCAAGGAGAGACTTTCTAAACTGGCTTTAACAAAGAGCTGTTGTGGATCTGCACTCTTAAGCATACTTTTAACTACAAATACATGCTCAAAACCATTTCTGCTTAGTTCAAAGTGTTTTTCCAAAGCACCATTTTCAGGAATAGTAATACATTTAGAAAAATTGAGATTGTTCAATTATTTGAGGATCGCAAAGCCATCACATCCCAAATAATTTAATATTTTTGTAGCAGTGGGCTAGAAACAGAAGGGAAAAAAGCCACCTTGGACAAGATGGCTTTGTGACCAATGCAGAAGGTTTGTTACTACCAAATCAGGGACCTAACTCTTCTCTCGGATACACTGGTGAGGGTGAAGTAAAAAATGTGTATCCACAGCAGAAGGTTCAACCCCCTAATCTGCATCTGTCATTAATTTTCTGCGTGGCCAATTAAAAGTCACTGAATCAATGATAGCTGACCTCTCTGGTGGGGTAGGGGAGCAAACCGAAGTCAGCCTGCATCTATATAGTAAGTTGGATGCTTTCCGTAACTGTCGTGGATTTTGTGCCTATGCTGCATACAGCCTGTCACTTAAGCTGGGCCAGAAGCGGGCTGTTTTTACCTACTCGCGGTTGCCCGCCTTCTTGTGGGCAATGAGGCATCAGCTCAGCCACCTTTTTTATTAGGGAGCAGGACAGGATTTATCTTTGCACAGTGTAACACATAAGTGTGCCAGCCCGGCCTGACACAGAGGACGCTGAGGGCTGCCTTTCCCAGAGAAAAATAATTTGGTTTGTAGTCCAAGGAAGCTGGCTCCACCTGACCTGTCTCAGCAGTGACTCAGGCAGGATTTTAGTTCTTCAGTGACTTACATTCTAAGTATGATAGTAAGTACTGCCGTGTGATATGTAAGCACTACCGAATGTTTTGTTATAAAAGCGTATCTTAGGGTGTTGAGGTTTCTTTGGTTTGTTTTTTTTAAACACATCTTCTGTACAGTGACTGGAGAGAACTAATGAAGTTCAGGCACTCGGAGCACTAGAGAGCAAAAGATGAGCAGTTAGTACCAAAAAAGTGCTTCTAGCTAAACGGATTTAAATCGACATTTTTATAAACACGTATCTACTTTCACTGCCTACAGAAAACTGGAGAAAATATTTTCTTTACTGAAGATTCAGTACCACCAACAGCTCAGAAGTCCTGGGCTCCAAAGAGATCTTTCAGAAAAGATGACTAGACTTGACATTTCTGATAATTTACCATAAAACAAAAAATAAAAATTATTTTCAAGGTGTTGCTTTCAGTCTTTGTAATACACAGGGCCTTGAACCTAACTTGTAAAAAAAGCCACATGTATCCTCTTCAACCCATCTGTGCCCGTTTGCCATCAGTAAAACAAGGGGAATTGTTACCTAATTCTCACAAGGGCGTTGCGACGCTGCATTCCATTAATATTTGTAAAGAACATTTAGATACCCAAATTTAGAATGTCATGGAAGTGCTGAAGATTATTATTACCAATCCCCTCTCTTTCCTGTTGTCTTCTGTTGAGAACATAGCTTTTGACAGTAGGAAGCGAATATCATCCTGACCACACTTTATCCTCTTCCTGTCCTAGTGAAAGGAAAAGTTGTCTCTCCTTATCCCCCCCGTCTTTTTTTTTTTTACCCTGAACTAAAAATCTTTCTAACAGAGGCTGAAAGCATCTTTATTCAATACTTAGGTCATTCCTTGTGGGAAGTACTTGCGTCTTTGAATACTCAGTTATTTTGTGTTTTTCCAGTCATTAGACCTTGTTGTCCTAAGAAAATTATAGCAATTTTTTTGGGTTTATGCAGTACGTTTAGGCAGTCTGAAATACAGGTCTATGAATATAAATGCTTGACTAATTACCATACTATCATCAGAAGCACAGCTCATACCCTAAAACTTAAAGAAAAGCAGAACGCTGGAATGGACACACAATTCTTCACTGCAATGAAAAGATTTCAGTACCTACCCTAGATTTGGAATTGCCCATTCCCATTTCAATGTCCTTCTGTAGCCGTCTCCTCCTGCACTTAGAAAAGTTAATGATCCTCATGATGAAATAGAAAAAAGATTTGGGGCTTGGTACAAGACTGAACGGTGGAGGCAATGTTTTTCCATCATCAAAATACGATAACCAAAGTTTAGAACGAGCGAACTTCCACTCTACATCACTGTCATCCTGTGTTAAGATATAAAAACAGGTATGTGCTTTCTTTTTATGAAATGCAAAACTTCTTCCAAATGAAACTTCTTTTAAATACCAACCCTTTCTGGTTTTTATACAAAATGTTACTTGCTTGCTAGTAAGACTCCCAATAGTTCTGCAAAAATGCAACCACTTTGTCAAGTCTATTTTAACTGAATTACAGTTGTCTCTTTATGCCAACATCTCATTGACAATACTTGTTAAAGCATGTGAACCATTTAAACAAGCGTTACGTTTGCACTAAGTGAAAGCCAACATCCAAACTCCTTGCTATTTAAGGTGGAACTTTTGGGGTTTTTTAAAGTCTTGTTTTTCTCATTAAAGTGGTCACATGAATTTAGTACTCGCACAAGTGACGAAGTATTAGCTTCAAGGCAGACATGGTTCAAAATGGTAGTACTCACAGCTTTTATATAACCATGAAAAGTAACTCTGATTTATAATGGAGTACAGAAAATACAAACTTTGTTGTCATGAAGAAATCGTGTTGAAAACTGACAAACTGATTTTGTCCTAGTACATTCTTACTGAAGTATTCCAAGGCTGGACTTGGTTTACTCCAAGGGTGAAGAGTTTGTTTCTTATAACTAGTTTCCTTCTGCTGAATTCCCTGACATTTCCCAGAAGTCACTGAAAATACTGGAAACGACATATCCATTTGTATGCTGTGTCTCAGATAATCTTTTTTTTCCTGCTAGCGTGGGTGTGCGCCCGCACCTATGTGAATGTAGTACTCTCTGAATAATATCAGAACTCATGGTCTGGAAAACTGGCACTATAAATATACTTTTACTTTCCTTTCAGCAACTTGGGATTTATTTTTAAAACCCACGTATCTTCTCTACCTTAAATTTTCTGATTTTTTTACTGGAGTTGCCTGCTAAATACTCTAATTAATTATCTTTAAAAATGAAGATACTTTGTCATCATAATGAAATTCAGATAAAATATATATCTTTTAATAAGCAATGCAGCCAATAACTTTCTGTGAAATTCAAGTATTCATTCAACTGAGCCATTTGGCAGATTTGGAGAAATAATGCCACTGTGTTTTCAGGGCATATGGCAAAGCTCAGTAAACCTAGAATCAAGTTTTCGTATTGTATCTAAAGTAGAAAAAAGCACGTATTACAAACAAAGCGTGCAATCATTGCAAAGTGTGACTCAGTCACAACAATCTTGAAGACAAGCACCTGTACCATACTCCACGTAGAGAGGCATATAAATGTAATAAAGTACATCCATGTGTCACTGCTGTGCATAAGTGTCTAACTCCTGCACATTTAGCTAAAAAGTTTGAGGACTGGAACTAAAAACCGGATTTCCACATCAAAATACATTTAATCCGCATCCTAATGATCCATCAAAGATTGAAGTGCACTACATTAAGGAAACACACATTAAGCATCCTAAGGACACTGGGAATGAACCACCCATGTCTAAAATGTTACACCCAGTAACTTTGTCGTCTACTTCACAGCAGTCTTCATTTGAATATTACTTAAGATTTTAAGATTTCTGGATGGATGACATCTCCTTAGATGCGTATATGTGGCACAAGATGACCTCCTTGTTCAGATCCTGTAAGGTTCTGCAGCTTGGCTGGGTTGTTTGATAAAGTGAGTCCTAGGAACGTAATATTTTTTGTGATCTCCTTTACCGAGGTAATCTCTTCACTGTACTTTTGCATATCAAGATGCACCCATTGAAAGAATTCCTAGCAATTCTGCCCTTTTTCAACGTAACAAAAGAGAACAACTTGAGAACAGAGCCCACCTCGATTTCTTGGTATGAACTGTTGATCATAGCAATCAGCATGTTGAGCAGAACTACCACCATCGTTACATTGTATATGCCATAAAGAACATAACCAATGTTCTCTATGAACTTATGATCATATTTGAGGACAACAGAGGTTACTTCAGACAAGCCAAATATTGACCAAAATAAGGTCTTGAAACTTTCTTCCACTCTGTAGGAAAGAAAGAGGAAGGCATTATTACTAACTACACGAATATATCAGTTGTGCTTACAGCAAGTGATAAACAATCTCAAGTAATTTGTCTGTGAACCAGGTTTGTGGAGAACTGATCAAAACAACAAACATGCAAGAAAATATTTTTCACAGTATGTTCCATTTCTCCACAGTGCTCCACCTACTCATCATAGATAATATAGTTGTAATAATACATGCAAAACAACAGTCCAGGAATTAGAAAGGTATTATATTTCCAGGTTTTGAGATGAAGCATATTCTCATCTCATTATTTTCCAGTCTAACTCTGCAGGGGGCAGACCTTCCCTGTCCTAATAAAGCTAAAAATAGGGCTGATGGGAAGGAAACTGCTGCACTCCGTTCAAGAGCTTCTGATTAAACCTTCCATTAGGAAGGGTGCACTCAGAAGTGGGTAGCAGTAGGTTCAGCAACAAAACTGACAAACCAAACAGATTTCATGGGATTTGTTCAAGACTTGTTGAAATTAGTAGGAGCCAGGCACTTCAACAGGAGTCAGGCACCTAGATACCCTTAAGGCTCTGGGTCCCAGGACCCACTGCCTCTATGTTCTTGTCTCCATCCCATGGTCAGGACAATTCCTGAGGAACTGAGCTGCCGAGGGCTCTCAGACAGCTGCCAGACAGCTCTTCAAGCCTTCCGGGCCTTTGAGAGTGGATCCTCTTCAAGCTCTCCTCCTCACGCTGCCGATCCTCTTTCCACTCGGGAAACACTGCTACAGGTTGACTTGTCATGCAGTCAGGACACAGCTCACTGCAAAGCTCTATCCTGCCTCACCGAGAGGTGGGCTAACGAATGCAAGCTAAGAGATGTTGGTATTCAATAAAGATTTTGATGTGCCTTCCATTGTACCCTACAGAATTTACTGGAAATGACTTCTTCCTCCGTGCTGCCAAAAAGCAACCGACAGACAGCTGTATTTTAATAACTATAACTAAAATACGCCAGTTTTTAGTTATAGTTAAAATAAACTATTATTTTAATAGTTTATTTATTGACCAAAATATTGACCAAAATAAGGTAATTACCTGTTTTAACACAGATAAATGATTTTTAAATGCAAATAATACACGAATGGATGTGTAGCCTAGAAAAATAATACCGCTGTTTAAGAAATGAATATTAATAAGCATTCAAATAGTATGCATACTAGACACCTGATATCAAATACTATAACAAAAGTATCAATATATTTCATTAATCTAAAGAAAAGACAATGAGTAAGAATAAGTGCAAAAATCAGGCTCAAATTAAGAAGTAGTCATGGAATCAGCTACATGAAAATACAGCAGTTTTTACAGAAGTCACGTCTCCTGTAGAAAGATGGGAGAAAAGGAAGAGTTCTGGATTTCACCATCCTGTGGAATTACTTCTGGTTTGGAACGACCTAAATATTTATCACTTCCAGCAGCACCTTGTTTCAGGAAGTAAAAAAACCCAAGCAAACAAAAAAAACCTTTGGAGATCATGGCAAGCAATCTCATTGCATGAAGAGAGACTTTATAACTACCGTTCTTCTGTACTCACGTGACTAACAATAACAAGCAGTTATCACGTAGATTGTAAACCTGGATCCAAGAGAGTCCAATGCAGTTTATAGATTTGTTTCAGTACCGGTCTAAGAGAGAAACACACCATCTACAGAATCACTCTCTCTGTTTCTTGAGAAATTAAAATTATTTGGAGGCCTATTATTGACATCCAGGCTGAATCTCTCTGTGTATCTATTAGTTCTGACAGAGCCCAGTTAAAGATTACAATTCTAGCAGTTGCTTTGGGAAAATATAATTCAGAAGATATCAGTAATACGTTCTTGCAATTGGTTGTCCACAAGCCTGTGTGATTAATATAATATACAGGCAAAATTATTTTAAACTGCAATGAGAGCTTCCATTACACAAGTAGGAAAGAACTGGTCTTTTGTATTCTGCTTTCTAAGGTTCTGAGATACCCGATTTCCCGCCGACTTCCAACTGTTTTCAATTTTATTTTAATGCTAGGAGAGAGCATACAGTATCTTGCAGACTTTGTTACCTTAGTGAAAAACCTGAAAGTTTCATATCGGCTTTTTACTTAAACATAACTTCATACTTACGTCGTAAAGGCTGGGTTTAGTTTAGCTCCAAGGTAGTAGGAATACAGTATGAACATTCCAATCATAAATGCAAGAAATACCATAATAAAAAGGACCATAAACTTGAAGATGTCCTTAACAGTCCTTCCAAGTGAAATCTGCAAGGGCCCAAAACTCTCATTTGCAGGCAGGATATATGCGATCCGAGAAAAGCTAAGAACGACAGCAATTGCATAAAGGCCTTCAGATATTATCTGAGGATCAGATGGGAGCCATTTATCTCTAGCTGGAAGATATGAAATAGAGGGGTAAATATAAGGAGTTACTCATTTATCACAATGTTGAAAAATAAATCTTGGCAGGATTTTTCCATGAACATGTCTGAATTTAGTCAAGACAAATATCTGAAGAGTCTAGTAGTTGCTACTCTATTCCCATTTCCTTTAAGTCACAAAAGATGAATGTAAGTTACATTACCTTTTGCTAGAAGAAAACCTGTACTTGAAGAAACATGACATTTTCTTCTGCAGTTTGCATTTTAACCTGAACTATATAACAATAAAGAATTGCTTATTGCTTTTCTTAACACGACTGTATTATTAGCTATCTTAATAAGCACTATGCTAAAGCCAGAAATTTATTCGTATTTTGTGTTTCATTGATGGGAAGTTAACAGTGTTGGTTGATGAACAATTTCATTTATTAATCACACCAAGCTTTTGCCATTGCTACAAGGTCAGGATATAACCTAGTTCCCATTAAAATCATGAAGATTTTTGCCATTTACCTCAAT
Source organism: Aptenodytes forsteri (assembly GCF_000699145.1). Lineage (NCBI taxonomy): Eukaryota > Metazoa > Chordata > Aves > Sphenisciformes > Spheniscidae > Aptenodytes > Aptenodytes forsteri. The sequence goes on along the minus strand of NW_008794431.1, from coordinate 3,902,918 downwards.
GGAAGTAGGATCGTGGTTTTTACACGCAATATGCACAGAAACAATTGAGTTTTATATAAATTCATAAATTGTTTATTACATGAATTAATGCACCATCTTAGCAAAATAACACTGAATTAAAATGTGTTTCATATCAAAATACCATGTGTTTCTAAATGTGTATTTACAGATGTACAAATTCAGATTGATTATACAGCAATTAACGTAAATAACAAACCCAAGTCTGCTATTATAATATATTGAAGTTCATAAAGCATAGGCTAAAATACACCATCAGCAGCAAATACAGCCTTTGCTGGTGTTGGAAGTAGAGATTCATCACACCTTTAATGACAATTTCTGCACTGCAATAACTATTTAGTACTTTTATTCTATTTGAGCAGATCTTTACTGGGCCAGCATCCTTCCTTCAGCAGGAAATGCTGATAGATCTTGACAAATACGAATAACTATCAAACAGCTGAACCAACCAAAATAAAAAAATCACATCAAAATTTTATCTTTTGTGCACTAAGCCAAGAATAAAATATAGCTTGCAAATGTTTAAAATCAAGAGGGTCAAATTTAGCTCTAGGATAAACAGTTACAACAAAATTATGGACAGCTACATTTGAACTGATTTTGTCCTTATGCCTATTGTTTGGTTTTAATATAATAGCAAACTTATTTGTCAAATTAGTGTCATAACATCTACTGTTTAAATAGCATAGAAGCAAAAATATTGAGGCAGAAGTGGTTAGACAATGCTATGAACGCAAACACATGCAAATATTCATCTTAAGTCTTCGAAATGCTCGTGCATCCTACCAGTTTTTCTATGTTCAGATCTGTGTTGCAGAAGAGTTAAACAGAAAAGTTAAACTCACCGTAAGTAAAATATTCTATTTCTGGAGGAAGCGTGACCTCAGAAAGGTCATTCTCCTCAATGTAGTTGTCCACATATTGTTGTGCTTTTGTGGCCTGCAGGAATGCCAGAAGCCTCGCTGTGAAAGCGGCAATGAAAATGGACAGCATCCCAAAATCCAAAACATTCCATAACTGCAAAATATATTCCCTGGGTCCTTCCAGCCACAGCTCTTTGCATTCTGACCACATCATACCTGCAATAAGAAAAAAACATAGCAATGTTGGCCAAACTCTTTCCATTTAAACTCTCTGCATTCTCCCATTTCATGAAACCAGGTGGTACCAGTGGAGCAAAAATTCACTTATTTGGAGGGTCACTGTGTCATCATACACCTTGAGTAAGGCTCTCTTAGCTTCAACAGGGTTGATCAAATGGCAAGGTATTAATTGATATGCAGGGATAAAGCTCAGCCGTCTCCACATAGGGTAGCATAGAGCCACGACTTTGCAGTGAAAGTAGTATGGCCTAACAACATAACAGTATGCTGTACTTCTAAAGAAGGCAAAATGTTAAATGTGGAACAAGAACTCCCCTCATTTCCTTACCATTTACATCCATAAAACACTTCTGAATCAGAAGGATTAATTTTTACAGAGGAGCACAACTACCCAACCACACAGACGACCAAATATAAATGGCACAATTATACTACTGGTTCTCCACTTCACAGAGTAAGATGCTTTTCAGCATAGAAAGTGGAATTTGGCTACGTGCAATTCAGTTTTCTTACTCAAGCTTCTCCGCAGAAATTCATTTACGTGGAATTAATCCAGATCACAGCCTCATTGTAACCTAGAGATGTAGTTGTTGGGAATCAAGACTTTTTCTTACTTCAAAAAAGTTTCTTAGGGGAAAAAACAAAAGCAAACAACAAAACCACAACCCCACAACTTTCTTCCTTGTTTCCCTGGCTGGGTAATTCAGAGAGGGTACTGCTGCCATCCCAACCATACGCACAGCAGCCACGCGCTGGATTGGCTTGAGGCTGGTTGTCTCTTGAGTGCCCAAGAAATTTCTCACAGTGACTGAGTCCTAAAGACCATCAAAATCTCAGTCCTTGCCTTCTGTCAAATAAAGAGGCTGCTCCCCACGAGTATATGCTGGGACTACCGAAAGGCAGCATACAAGAGATACGCATCTCCCTACCCTAACATAGTTTAGGATAAAGCAGTGCTTAAATCAGGAGATACAGGGGATTCAAAAGGCAGAGCGAGGCGCCTTCACGCAGCAGCTGCAGTAATGCTTCCTTTCTCTTCCACAGCCTGTAAAAGCTGAGAATGCTACATTATCACGTGGCTAAACTGACATTTTGCTACATAAAGCACCTGACTTTGATGAAATGCTAGAAGATAGCATTTTCTGCCATACACAGTTTCAAACAGGCTGACAGCTGATCAGGTTTTGTGAAGAAAAAAAAAAAACCAAACAACTGAGTAATGAGAACTGACTCATTAGCCCCTTGACACTGGCAGAAACTGTCATTTCCCCAGTGCTACCTGGGCAGCAATGCCACATAAGCACTGATGCGCTAGCACATTAACACCCAGCAAGTAGGAACTCCTGACCTTCTGGCACGTACAGCAGCGTAGGCTCCCTGATACTATTAAAGAAAACCACTTCAGTCAAGTATCATTTCTGTGGTGTCCTCTTCAGCAAACCTGTGCTCCTGTTACAAATGCCAGAATTACCAATCAGTGCGCCAAATCAGCAAACAAAATTTTACCCCGTGCTACAAGAGGGGGCAGCACAGAGATGCTCTGATGCTCTCACCAGTTCTAATGCATTGTCATCTGCCCTAAGGGTTTATTCTACCCGCGCAGCAGCTGGAGCAAAGGATCGGGACCTGGGCTTCTCTCCTTTCTTTTAGATTTTATATCTGCAGGAAAACAGTTGACATAAAGATGAAGGGGCAATATACCTACCAAGTACCCATACCATGATCAACATTTCTGTCCAGGTGAACTGGGTAGTCTTCACCCTAAAGATCTGCTTAGGGTAATCAGTAACAGTGACATTCGGTAGCGTTGTTATACCTTCAAATCTGTCTGAAGCATTGAACACCAGCAGGCCTAGGAAAATAATGAAGGATGCTGCATGTGCCACAAATTTCATAAATGGGCTTCGAAGAATTCTTCCAAGCTGCAAAGGCAGAATGAAAGCAGTCACTCAGTTTTCTCAAAGAAACAAACTCTTTCATCAGGCATTCCAGAAACGTAAACGGGCACTCAGAGCTCAGGACAGTCTGAAACCTCAGTTTTAAAGGATACTCTTCTAAGTGCACTGAACTGCGATGCTTTACCATTTCAGACAAAAGTCTCCCAAAGGCAGCCTCATGGAGTATGTTGTCCTGTTAGTGAGCGTTCATGTTATTCCATAAACTCTAGATGGCAATGTTTGAGGGGAAACACTCCAAGGAATTACAAACGTACAATGGCTGTGACCAGAAAGAGTTTGATCTAATGCCCACAGATACCAATGGGGGGCAGAAGCAAGCCCATGGAAAATAAATAAATAAAATCTCCAAGTAGCAAAATGCTTTCCCTACCAACAAGAGTGTACTATTAGCTTGTCTATGACTATAGCTCTAGTCTAGAAAAATTACAACTCGTCTTCTCATCTCTGGCTACTGTATTCCATCCACAGAATATCTGTTCAGAGCTATAAGTGCCAAATAAATAACCTGTGTCTACTAAAAACAATGACTGTTCCATCACAATGGACTAAGAAGGACAAGATCAGAATTATTACTATTTTCAAATACATGCAGCTGACTTCATTCACATCTGCACCTGGCAGAAGAACAAAACAGCAACAGCAGAGGCAGCCCATCTGCACCAGAAAAGAGGACCGGCTGCCTCCAGAAGACTACACTGGAAAGAGCAATGGGCCTGTCGCTGTTACTCGCTGTATGAAAAAGAAGAGTCTGTGATCCCATCAGTACTAACCTTATCCTGCAAGCCAGCGTCAGAAGTGCCAAGCTATAAGCCCACTCCTCTGAGGACAATACTGCCAGTATCCTTTATTTAGGCAGTGAAGGTCTCGTGTGGCCAGTGCTGCTGCAACTCCCTCCCCTGTGCTCAAAAAATGCAGGTATCGGTGAGGCTGCGCTACAGACAGCAGTTTGTGCATTGGCTCAAGCACGGAGACTCCCTAGCGATGCTCTTTGGAGACCTCTTGGAGGGAACGCACATGGAGGTTTACTTGTCCTTCCCCGACTACTTCCCTTCAGAGGCCTGAGCGGGACAATGCTTGTCCCATCTCCGCATAAGTTGTGGCAAGGTAGATGCCAGAAAGGCTTCTTCGTCTTAGCTGCTGCTGCTAAGTTTGACCTCGTAAGGCCAAAGGTCTCCTGTCTCCTTCAGTACAACAGAACAATATACTGCTCTGCACATAATGCCCCACCTTTATTAATGTTAATATACAGTTCTGACGTGATAAACTATCACATACATCAATGTTAAGCAATATTCCAAAACCCCCTGTGAAGAGCTGCATTATCAGCAGTATCGTACAAGAAGAGAAAAACAAGTTCAGCAGATGGGGAACTGGAAGTAGCTTTCTTATTTCAAGGAATGGTTTTCCTGAAACTGGGGTCAGCTACTATGAACTAAGTGGACCAGCACACACTAAATAGCATTTACTACCCGTGCACACAATCTCAGGTTCCCTCCCTGCTCCTGACCTTTAGAAAGCATTTTGAAATTACAGTATCAAACAACTGATCTGAATGTACAGTACTTTTATTTGACACGAGCACTAGGAAAAATGTCAGGTGCTTCTGGTACTGGGAATTAAAGCTCAAGGACAAATGTTACTTTTCCATATTAGACACCAGCTAAAAATATATTAATACGTTCCTATGATATGGAGCTGTGAGTGAGGAGTATCTTCACTACAGATATTCACGGAAAGTGACACTGCAGAGAATAATGAGAGTAACAATTATACTATTCTCATAAAGGTTTATCTTTAAAGTAAATAAATATTTAACCCAGAGAAAACATCAGGTTCCCTTGAAATATGCAGGAGATGAGCAAAATCTTATCCTTTTTGAGGTGAGCTACAAGAGCAAAATATAAGTGAGTGACACTCACATTTCTTTGCTGTACACTGATTAAGGAAATAAAATTGGAAGACCACATTCAGCACAGAAGTAAATGAACTTAAAATTTTAGAAGTTAATGTAACAGAGAAACCTTCCTCCTTCTGACTTACGAAAGATCTATCAATATGCTTCATTTGCAGACAATTCACATGCTACAGACTATAAGGATTTCAAAGAAACTGCTGTTATTTTCATTGTGAGATCATCAGGAAAGCTGGAAGCACCCATATATTTTCATATAATTTTAAAGAGGTAAGAGTTTACAGTTGTGCTCTTTTACGAATATACCCTACCACATGGTTGGAATACTGCATTTAATTTAGTTTCTGCTCTATGGTTCACCTCGTAAACAGACCTCCTAGGGCAGGAATAACAAATATTTTACTTAAGATTAAGTTCTGCATCAGTGAAGTCAACAGATGTTCTTCTGCTAATGGTTTATATGAGAACAGCATCAGCTCTTAAGATGCCATCAGAAGAGACCTAATACAGAATCTGAGTGGTGACTTCCATAAAATTCATGTTACTAATACAAATACAATTACATAGCAGAGCTTGTGAGGTTAGCACAATCTACGGAATTTTAAAAAAGAAAAAAAAGCTCTCAGAGAAGGTTGGTTTTTTTCTTTAAACTTAACAACAATTTATTTTCATGCTTCATCACTGTGGTCGCCTCTTTACAGTGCAAATAAAACAAATAGCATCTTTTGGCTCAAGACTAGAGATTACTAAAAATATCGTTAATTAGTTAAAATTTGGAAGCAGCAGAATTAGAGATACAATATTGCATTTTGAATGCCAGAAATTGAAGAACAGCTCCCAGAATAGTACAAGATACATAATTTATAAAATTCAGTACCCTGCTACATGGCGCAATCCAATAGCCAATGGCTAGAAATGGAAGGCCCAGTGCCACAACCAGCACAACCAGACACTTGATAGCTATGGTCTGCTCCCGTAATCCTGAGAGATTTTCGTACCAGATAGTTAGTAGCTGTTGCTGACAGTTTGGATGGGCCACAAACTGTAAAGAAAAAGAAAGAAAACCAAGACATATTATAATTAACAAAAAGAGTTATGTAACTGCTACATACATAATCACAATCACCTTAAATATCTGGTGTTAATTTAGACCTTAAGAACCATGTTTCTTCTCCTTTCCTTTAAAATAAAGGTTAATAAACAAAGAAGAAACTACTGAGCTGATTTAAAGCAGCACTTTGGGGACAAGGTTGCACATGCGGACAGCCATCGCTGATAGAAGCCTTTTAGGCATTATTAGAACAGTTTCGCATACCCAACTGGATCCTGTCAGAGTCGAACCTCAGTCCTAACTTCCAACAATTTCTCAGCAAATCAAGCTGATCCAAGGTACATGCAGAATTTCTGCGGAGACTGAAAATTCTGGTCTGACCATAATCCACCGTTAGCCTCTCCCCTTCCCGCACATGCTCTTCACAAACCTCCTCAAACATCATTGCCATTTGATTTGGTTCTTTGACAAAGGCTCCAAATACCTCCTCAACCATCTACACGTTTCAGTCTAAAACTTACTGAGGAAAGAAATAAATGAAGCAAAAGTACAACACAGAATTTTAAACCTCACCAGAACACACACAGATGAATACTGAAAAATGTTCTTTGCCTAGCTGCAGTAAGATTTCAGTATGTTCACAGGGAAAGGGAATGATTCCCAAATTAAGTATGGAATGATGAAACAAGCTGCTGCCAACAACTGCATTTGTTTAGATATGCTTTAAGTTTTATTTTACTAAAATCACTTTTGGTTGAGTTTGTTGAAGGGTGAGCATGTATTGCTCTATTTTTAAAGCATTGCTGTATTTCTTTAGGATGAAGCAATGTGGACAGAGGAGACTGTGCAGCCGCTCCATCAGGATCATGTCGTGTAACCAGGAGTGTGTAGCCCATGTTGGGTGCTACTACTGAAGAAACGTAAGGGGTGGGAGGGAAGAAGAATTCTACAGCTCCCTATGTTCTTTGCCCATTATATTTATATTTCTGGTTACGTCCCTTTCTAAAGTGTTATCATATTCATCGTTACCACTATAAGACGTGAGACTGCCACATTACAAGAGCATTTGGGACATCAGTTAAGCACAAGAATAAACAGCCTAGTTATCACAGCAATTTGAAGAAATCTGGTAATAATACTTGTCACATTGGTTGACAATAACTAGTAAACCGAAGTTCAGAATGCTAGGCAGTTTCACAAAAAGGATTTGAAAATAATTCTGATAACGCTGATAATCTGTGTTGGATTAAGAGTGAGATTTGATCCGAGTTGCTTATACTTAAAAAAAAAAAATAAAAAATACTGTAAACCTTGGATATCCATTTTATTATCCTTTGTACTCTGTTGAGATCATAATGTGCTATATACACTGTTGTTTGCCAGGTCTTGCCTGCAAAACTCCATTTATATTCCAGATCTCATTAAGAAGTGCCTACAGTAGTATGATAGGGCAGACTTCTTTAAAAAAAAAATCTAAATCATTGACAATGAAAACAGCGAACCTTAAAACTCTCAAGAGGAGGAATCTGAAGCTGTTGCATGAACTTTAAAAAGGGAAGCAATCTTCATATTTTCATCTACTTCGCTCTAAAACGAAAGTCCCAACGTATTTTGGTGTGTGATTCATTAACCAGTTAGATCACATATTAATGCAGTTTGTACCTATAGTGGAATGGCCAATAGAAATAAATAAAAAGACTTTTAAAGTCTTTTAAGAAATTAATGTCAGCTTGAACTACGTTTGTATTCTTTTTATTAGGCTGTCACCTTTGAAGCTTATGCACCATAAAAACTGCCAGCCTGGCCCACTTGAAAAAAAGAGACTGGTTTTTGTGTGTTTGTGCATTCTGACACATGCCCCTGGCCTCTTCTTTTGCTAAGATAAATTTCATTCTCAACTCAGGACATCAGGGGACAAATCCCACAGCAGATTAACTGTGGCCAAAGACAGGAAAGTAAATAATTATTTCAAATTACAAAGACATTTTTAAAAAGCAGTCTTAAAACTGTAGGGAAGGAGAGAGAGAAGAAACACCCACATCATTCCTCCTACTACCAGAGGGAATGGGAAGAAACAGCCAAGGAGCTTTAAGGGAACTCGCCTAGGGCTATGAATCAGCCCACAGGCCCTCTTGCATCTCATCCAGAGCTGTGTGCTGGTTTATTCCTCCTGGTCTATCAACATTTTAATCTGACGCTAAGAGGAGATCTGCCTGTGCTATAATTTTCCCCAGAAAAGGGAGGAGTTAGTAAACAAGACGCCAATGGTTATGGGAAGTTCTTCCCTGGCAGTGAGTCTAAGGGCTCTCGAGAAGATTCTTGCAACTTATTTAACTGTTGGCAACTGCACAATATGCACCAATTCCAAGCCCTCAGAGCAACTCGTGTCACTTCTCCCATCCATAAAAGCTCTGAAATTCATCCTTCTCTCCAGCTCTGCTGAAATATTTGAATTTATGATCTTGGGTTTTTTTTTTTATTTTCAGCAACTGCAACCTCTTCTATGTTTTTTTCCACCTGTATATCTGTCTCCACCCCCAGCTTCATCTCCTCCGAGGACAGTAGATTCACATCATATTTCACATATCAATCACATCATCTTACAACCTTGTTCCTTCTGCATTTCTCTTCTCTTACCCTACTTTCCATGAAGTTTCTTACTTTTCATTACATGTTGATCTTATCACATTTATCTAAATAATTTAGGATCCAATCCAAACCCCAGAGAACAACAAAGATGCATGAGGACAGTATCTGGTCACTAAAAAAATCCCAATTTTAATTTAGCTTCTTTTCTGGGCATAATTGACTGTAACAATTCAGATGCATTCAGTTTCATGACCATGAACCAAGTCATCAGTATGTAAGTATATTTCTGTATGACTAAGAGGGATTATAATGTTATTTATTCCTAACATCCTAATGACTGAGTTCAGACATAGCAGGAACAGATCCTGGCACGCTCTGATACACAAACACACAACATAGATAAGAAAGAAGATTCAAAATTCTATCAATTCAAAACTTCAGTGTTTGAAAATGAAATCCTGTGATTTTACTCAAACTCTTACTGATTTCACTTAGAAATTCCACTCTGATTTTTATCTCAGCAAGAACTGCAGAACTTGGCCCAGTGTCAGCAACTTCTCTGAAGTTTTGTTGGCAATCTACAGAGTTGATACAATACTAAAAGCACTACTGCAGCAGCAATTCAGCATAGAGAGCAAGACTACTTGTTCTAACTAGTTTTTCTTGTTTGTTTTTTTTTTAATTCCTTAGCCCTTCACTATTGGGGCTGCAGTTTCAGTCTGAACCTTAGCTTCAAAATCATGTCCTGTTTACAAGATGGGCTACACTTTAATGCAGTGCTTAGGGTATTAAGTGCAAGAGTTTCATTAGTAATAGAATTAAAAACTCCTTTTCCTTAGCAGTGAACTTATAAGCACATTTGCTCACTTGTCATATGCTTTTTCCTGTCTCTCCTCCCTCTGAAAAGGGCATACAGCTCATCAACCACCTCACGGACCTACAGTTCTGTTCAGCTGTACTATCTGTCTTGCAACAGTGAACTGACCTTAATGTAGCTGACCCAGAAGCGCAGCTAGAAATACCAAAAGCTAAGAAACATAAGCCACATCCTTGTCTTCCTCCTACAGTGATAGGGTTGAAAGCATCCCATGTGGAGTTCCCACATCTGAATCTGTTCTACAGTCAGAATATCGCTATAATCATAGAATCATAGAATGGTTTGGGTTGGAAGGGACCTTAAAGATCATCTAGTTCCAACCCCCCTGCTATGGGCAGGGACACCTTCCACTAGACCAGGTTGCTCAAAGCCCTGTCCAATCCGGCCTTGAACGCTTCCAGGGAGGGGGCATCCACAACTTCTCTGGGCAACCTGCTCCAGTGCCTCACCACCCTCATAGGGAAGAATAATAAGCCAATCCCAGCATCAAAGGACCACCGTGGCAGAAACATTTTCTGGCTCAATCCTTGTCATGCCCCCTGTAATGGCCATTTACAGGGAACAACACATGTACAAATATGGTGACAACTCTGCAGCATCTATCCATCAAATATGGTGACAACTCTGCAGCATCTATTTACTTCCTTCCACCAAGATCATTAGTCTTGTAGGTTCTGAACTGTATTTGTCACAAATTGGAGTCAAAACCTTGAGTTTATCTACAAATAATTAATCTCTTGCAAGAGAAGAGAACAAGTTCGCTACATGGAATTGTCTTTTTTTGCACTATGTAGGTTTTTTTTATTCTTAACAGACCTGTGTGGCTCTACGCTCAGCAGTGAATTTAATCAGTGACAACAACCTCTTAGAAGAAAATCACGGTCTTCAGCAAGAAAGCTGAGACACAAGTCTCAGCAAAGGCTTGGTAACATTAATATGCAACAGCATAAAGAATTCATATGTTATTTAGATATGATAACATGCTCATGTACTTTGATTCTTACCCTGTTCCATTCTTTTTAATTAATTTAATACTTGTACCTATTTACCTTGAATGTTGGTAATTAATATGCATTCATCTACAATGCATTCCAATTCTATATTGGAAACAATGATTTGCTGTTTGGGATCTGCGTTTACAATTTTTGTTAACCATCTTTTGGGGACATAATAAACACCAACATTTCCCAGTTGTTCTGGCAGGTTGCTTACAGTTCATTTTATATGGCAGATGGGCTCAACACGTGGCCACAGAATACAGCGTTATTTATTCTGAAAGACACAAGACTTCTTGCAGAGATGATGAAACTATAATGGCTGTTAAGAATGGAAATGATGCTAACCATGTAAATAGGTAGCTGTAAATAATACATAGGCATTGCTGTGTTTCTTGAGTCCTCTCACAGCAAGACACAGTCTCAACTATTTTCAGTGCTAGGGTAGTGGGATCTTGAAAAGAACAACATAGCTATATATTGAAAACTGCTATGATAAATGGATATGCATTATGTCAAATGTGTGATACACAGCTCCATTTTTCAACACGTAACACTCATTCACAAAATCACAGTTCGTCAAAAATTACTTTGAGAGAGGCAGCAACTGAAAACACATTGCACTTTACATACAAAACACCGATAAATACAGGTGCAAAGACAAAGAACAGAAATGAACTGATTAACTAGCCACAAATATATTCCATACATTTTCAGGACTGAATTTTAAAATATTTTTTAAAGGAACACACACAGTAAATCACATAGAATTTCTCACTCCAACCCACACAGTTGCAGATGAGCCGTTTGATTTACTGTCATATTCTAAAATAAATTAAAAAATTATATACTTAATGACAACTTAGATTACCTAGTAGTAAAAGGAAGACCTTTTTTTTTCAAATAAAGACCTATGTGTTGATAGGAACACTAGTAGAAAGCTGCAAGACTTACTTCCCAGAATTTACTTGCCCGATTAAGTTACTTAAGGTAAAAAGCAAAGGTAATAAAAAGAAACAATGAACAAACCAGTTCTTTTCATTGGTTGAAACCAACACTTTCACAAATACAGCCTCTGCTTTGGATTAGATATTATCACACAGACTGGCAGGAAGACACATCCTTACTTTCACTGAGTGAAAATCTGGCTCCACTGCAATCTCTTCTTTTGGCTTAATCAGGAGAAAGATCTGACCAACTGTGTATGATCTTGCTAGCACAGCTGATTTATGTCATTAAAATCTCCTGCCAATTCTCAGCTGTGGAAAGTAGATCAAACTAAACTCCTTCACTGTAGTCCCCTTCCGCCTTGTCAGAATCTTGATTACACACCCCATGTCTCAGTAATACATCTGACCACCGGTTCATAACACCTGTGGAATAATGAGATGACACTGCATTCCTATTACCTTGTCTGAAAGCACTGGCTATGAGGAGTTACCTTTTTGACTTCATACTTAATGGCCAGCTTCACACGGCTCAGTGATGCTCTGTGTCTCTGCGCTTCAACTGGCTCAGAATTCAAATCCCCGTTCAGAATGGCCTCCACTTCTTCAGAGTCTCGGCAGAGATCAAGAACGCCAACCACAAAATCCTTGCACTGCATAGACAGCTTGCGATAGTCATTCTGAAACAGAAGGGTTAGAGAAAATGGCCCATGACGAACATGCTTAAGAGTCAATGGCAAGGAAAAAAGAACCTGTACAAGTTGCTAAAAATTAATAGCATGTGACTTTTACATAGTATGTCAAGTCAGGAGCATATCAGACATTACAGAGCTCTTGCATAGCGGAATCATTTCTTCTCTGACACAAGGTAGCCACTTGAACAGAAGATGATGACAGCTGTTTAACAGAGCATGGGAACATTACGTAATAGCGTGATGAAAATAACCCAGATGGGCAGCAGGGGGAAGCTGAATGGACAAATAAGAATTGCAGAAACAAACCAGGACCAGAACTCTTGAAAAACTAACCTCACCCTTGCAAAAACTTTACAGACAATTAATGAAATAATTCTTACAGGGTTGCCTCCCAGGCTACAAATGTATTCCTGCTCTTTCTACGCTGCCAAAACGGCTGCTTACTCTTTACTCTGATGTATACCGTATTAATTTCCCCCCTTTTTCCCCCCCTTTGCTTCCCACTTATCCTTGGAACTGCTTCACACCCAACAATGTGTACAGTGGGTTATGAAGCAACTGCATAGAATAACTGTGGCATGAACTTGGACACCAGTGTTGTGGGCAAAATACCCCAAATTTCCTGTGTAGGCAACACTGAAACCAGCTTCTTCAAAGGACAGTTCAAAGAAATTAGGCTCCTGAGTCATTCTCTAAGAGACTACCTTTCCACTGACAACACAGCTGAACTACAGAGAGACATTTCTATAAACCTCAATCCTTTAAGAGCTCTGTCCACCTTTCCCTTTCTCCCCCTCTCTCCTTCACTTCCCTGTCTATACCTGTCACAAACCATTCCTCTTCCCAAAATCACTTACTACTTTCATCTCCCTCTTGTTTGCTCTCGCTCCAGCAGCTTTCCCTTCCATTACTGCTGGAGTCAACAGTTCTGCCTGTGTTACCTTCTGAAAATATGTAAAGCAAACATTTGTTTTCTCAGTTATTAAAAAACAACTCCCCCCTCCTCCTATTCAGATTCTTTTCAGAACCTAATCTTTTAGTAAAGCATTTCTTCTCCCCCCCCCTTCCATTTTGCACAGTATCATTGGCCATTTCCAGACTTGTAGCTTGTTGACTATAGCTGTGAAGTCTTACTGTGTCATGCAGAAAAAACAACTACTTTTTGCTGGTCCTTACTCTTTCTATCTTTCCTCAGCCTCCTTCAACACTTTGGGACTGCGTCCTGAGTTATGCCCATGTGCTGTGATCCTTTCTGTGCAGCTATTAAACTACCGCACCGAGGGTGCACTGGTACCGCTTTTCACTATGTTCGTACCTTATGTCTGGCATTCTGCTCGCACGTTTCACGCTCTTCATCCTTACTCTTTTTGCTGCCTCCCTATAAGCAAGCTTATGTCTATCTTTGAGGTGCTACCTTTAAAATTCTCAGTTGCTCACACGTGTCAACATCACAAAGATTTTCGTCTATCTAATCTCCCCTCTCTTCTGACAAAAAATTTATGAAGTTTTGAAGATAACTCTGTAAAGCATGCACATGTGCATCTTTGCTTGCACTTTTGTTTATGCTTGTGTATGTCTTCCACCACCTCTGTGACATTACTATAAGCTCTTGTCTGATATCTACTTCAGTACAAACCGTGGTCTTCATTTATGTGTCCATGTCCTCTCAGCTATATTTCTAGGACTTCTTCATCTGAGATGCAGCCTCCGATTTCCTCACATGAGGCTTATAGTTGGAGGAAGAAACTTGACTGAACCTGCCAATTTTACCTTGTTTTATCAAGTGTTTCAGTGCCCAACTGAAAATAGCATAGCCTTCTTTTTCAATTACTCCACAGCTTTTCCTCATTTTTTTCCTCCACTAGGCCATAAAAAGGATAGTCTGAGTCCTCTGTCTCTATTTTTGTTTACTGTTCATTTTCAGACACTGCCTTTTTTAAATCACTTTTGGGGGGTACAGATTTTTTCCCTTGTGGTTCCTGCCTTCTCATACTGCTTCTGCCCTCATAGTTTTCTCATTTAATCTCAAATTTTCTTCCTGAAACCCTCACTATTTCCCCCTTGCCTAACTAACCTTTCCCTCCTTGCACTGCTAGTTTTGTTAAATTTTTAACTTAGCATCTATAAAACGGGATAGAGAAACTAACGTGCTTTCAGTAATTTCAAATTAGTTTGGGAGAAGATGGGAAAAGAGGCTACACAGAGTAATTGCAGGAATCAGCTATCAGTCCCATAGGTCAGATTCAGGTATGAATCAAAATGAAACATTACTGGAGACAAACAAATACTACTAGGAATTGTGTTATTATGGAAGACTAACATCCCAGATACAGACTTGGAAACAACCAGTCCTAATCAGAGACCTAAACAGGACCCTGTCGTGGTTTAACGCCAGTCAGTAACCACACACCACACAGCCGCTCGCTCACTCCCCCCGCCCCCCTCAGTGGGATGGGGGAGAGAATCGGAAGAGCAAAAGGAAGAAAACTCATGGGTTGAGATAAGAACAGTTTAATAATGGAAATAAAAGAAAAATAATAAATAATTTTATAATAATAATAATTGTAATGAAAAGGAAACCAACAAGAGTGAGAAAGAGAGGAACAAAACCCAGGAAAAATAAGTGAGGCAACAGCTCATCACCCGCCAACCGATACCCAGCC
>NW_008794431.1:3887363-3887760 GCF_000699145.1 Aptenodytes forsteri | reverse complement strand
GCCGGCACCCAACCACAACCCAGCTGCTCACTCATTACCCCCTAGTGAGATGGGGGAGAGAATCAGAAGAGGAAAAGAAAGAAAACTCGTGGGTTGAGATACAGGCAGTTTAATAATGGAAATAAAATAATAATAATAATTAATAATAAATAATAATAATAAAAATTGTAATGAAAAGGAAAACGGAGAGAGAGAAAGAGAGGAACAAAACCCAGGAAAAATAACTGATGCAACCGCTCATCACCTGCCCCGATGGCCACAGCTAGTCCCCGAGCAGCAATCACTGCCCCCCAGCCAACTCCCCCCATTTTATATACTGAGCATGATGTCATATGGTATGGAATAGCCCTGTGGCCAGTTTGGGCCAGTGTCCTGGCTGTGCCCCCTCCCAGCTTCT
>NW_008794431.1:3885392-3886901 GCF_000699145.1 Aptenodytes forsteri | reverse complement strand
ATAATAATAATAAAAATTGTAATGAAAAGGAAAACGATGAGAGAGAAAGAGAGGAACAAAACCCAGGAAAAATAACTGATGCAACCGCTCATCACCTGCCGACCGATGGCCAGCTAGTCCCCGAGCAGCAATCACTGCCCCCCAGCCAACTCCCCCCAGTTTATATACTGAGCATGATGTCATATGGTATGGAATAGCCCTGTGGCCAGTTTGGGCCAGTGTCCTGGCTGTGCCCCCTCCCAGCTTCTTGTGCACCTGGCAGAGCATGGGAAGCTGAAAAGTCCTTGACTCTGTGTCAGCACTGCTCAGCAATAACAAAAAACATTCCTGTATTATCAACACTGTTTTCAGCATAAATCCAAAACATAGCCCCATACAAGCTAGTATGGAAAAAATTAACTCTACCCCAGTCAAAACCAGCACAGACCCAATTATTTCCTTTGGTCATAGATGACAAATTAATTCAGTTGTCAGTGAACCAACAGGACGTCAGGCCATTTTAGATTTGGTTTTGGTAACCAAGGAGAACAGTACAGAAGAGCCAATTATAAAAATACTACTGGGATGCGTGATTAAATTCAGTGAAAGGATAAGCAAGCACAGATATATCTAAGATTTAGGACCTTAAAAAGGCAAAGTCTGGTAAGAAAGCCAGTCAAGGGAGTGAAACGTACTTGTAAGCATGGAGGTCTGAATGCAGAGAAGGCTTTTACTTAAAGATGTGAAAGTGATTAGACATTGGATCCTACAAAGATAAAAACCTTGCAGAGGAAGTCTCCAGAATGGTGGCTAGAATAGCAGTCTTAAAAAAGACAAAGGGGAACGGTCTTTCTTGACAGTCTAGTCAAGAAACAAAATTTCATCATAGAGGCCAAGAACTGTAAGTATAAACTGCTAGAAGTTATGCTTGTAAAGAATATTAAGCAAAACACAAAGAGGTAAGCAACGTAAAAAGAAGATGGGAATTTTCTTCAGTGAAGACAAAGTAGAGACTGAAGACAACCCTAGTAAAGCCAAAACCAATACCTTGCCTTCAGTCTACTGAAGTCCTATGCTCTTAACACTGTTTATATTAAGTTGTTTTCACAACAGAATTATTATGGATCTGTAAGAACTTGAACACACTCCCTTAAATTTCCAATTTCAAGCAAGAGGTGTTTACACATTTCACTACAGCTAAAGAAAGGCTGAGACGGCTGAGCAAAAACCACAATAATCATCAGATACAGCATAATGTTAATTCAACAGGAATAAGACTGGTAATCAATTTTTCTTTAACACTAAAGTAGCTGTAAATCCACTATTCGCAGCACATGGGAGGATACACTGACTTCAGTAGTAGAATCATAGAATCATAGAATCATTGAGGTTGGAAAAGACCTCTAAGATCCCCGAGTCCAACCGTCAACCCAACACCACCATGCCCACTAAACCATGTCCCTAAGCGCCTCATCTACACGTCTTTTAAATACCTCCAGGGATGGGGACTCCACCACTTCCCTGGGCAGC
>NW_008794431.1:3878197-3885284 GCF_000699145.1 Aptenodytes forsteri | reverse complement strand
TTGGCGAGCTCCTCTGCCAGCTCCCTCAGCACTCTTGGGTGGATCCCATCCAGCCCTATAGACTTGTGAGCGTCTAGGTGGCGTAGCAGGTCATTGACTGCTTCCTCTTGGAAGTTTTGCTACTACTGGAAGTAGTACTATATAGCTAAAAGAGAAACTACATTCTTTCTCACCTGAATTTGCAGGCACTTGTAACTTTACAAGAAAAAAAAGAAGTCTTTGTTTTAGTATTATTTCTATCTATCCTATGCTCAAAGGTGGCATCTCATTAAGGTTTAATAAAGTTTAGTTTAGACGGTTTTGTATTATTCAAGTGCTTTATGACATATCACAACCCAAATTTTGTCCCTGTATGAATGAACATAGGCTGTCCAATTGCCGGGATTGGCTTCACTTACAATGTCTTTTCCTCATTCCTTTGCTAACTGTGAAGAAAGAGAAGGAGAAATAGTGGACTTCTAATAGTTAGGAAATAACAACAGTTACTCTTGCTAGAAGTTCACTCCATTTTCTTTACCACTTACCCACTCTCTTTTTCCTTAAAATAACACAGAAATGGTAATGTCACTTTTGGTATTACAAGAAGTTACTTCATAACAACTTCCTATACGAGAGTCAGGAAAATCTGCTTCCTTGTGTTTAAGCTATAACCAAGTCTCTCACACATGCAAGTACACAAGTACAGCCTAGCATCAGGCTCATAAAATGTAAACATTCAAGTAAGTTTCTGCTATAGTCACACACACAGTTACAACAAAAGATCGGTTAACATAGTTTTCTCAGTTAGTACAAACTAAGCAAGAATAATACATTTTCACAGGCAGTTACAATTATGAAATACTGCCTACAAATGTCAAAGTGGTATAAAATCACCTTACTTTGGCAAAAGGGGGACAAATTGCGATTGAGTAGTATCACATGAAGACTGCTATTTCAACAGACTACAGATTGCTTCATTTCGCTGCTCTCTCATGAATGGAGCCTCATCCCCACAAGCGCGTCAGAGCTCCTGACTGATCCTGGCAGAGGGTGCAAAGCTCCTGTCCTCACAGCTCACACTGCATTAACTGCCATCCTGAAAAATGCACCCGTCCACTCTGTGAATAGCCCCGCTGGCTCCTGAAGGACAGACTGCTTTGCATGGACTACTTGCCTCCTACACAAGTTACCCACACTTCTACTGACAAATTAACAGTGCTACATGTTTCTTGATAGGTGGATAGACCAGTTGCTTATAAAAGTTATGCTTACTGCCAGATAAGATTAAAGATATGATGGATCAAGTTTTATTCTGTCCAATTTAAGGATTAAATACAGGCTACGTTACTTACAAATGCTGTTACAAGAACTGAAAACCAGTATGTGCATTGTTAATATCTGACTCAGGCTTTGAATCTTACGCTAGGAAAACTTGTCAGATTTCCCTCTCCAGGTCTTTCCTTACTTATGTATTAGCAAATCAAATTTATCTCATCCATTTAATTGCTTTACAGAATTAAACAGACAAACATTACCCACACTGTAACCATGGGACCCAATTCTCAAACAATCTTCTACCTCTAGGGTGTTGTGTGAATAGCAAAAACCAGAATCTGTGGTCTGTCATCCACATACACCTCTGCTTACTCTTGAGAAGATACAAATGAGGCCACCAGATCACTCGTCTCTTCCCTCTCCTAAACAAGGCTACCAGAACTCCCCGCGTGAAGCATCCGTGTTTGAAAAGCCCTGCTACGTACTGTGCAATTTGTTAACGTGAAGCTACTCTTCAGGGGAACACCAGAGTAAGGCACCAATAGACCTGCTTATACAGTGAGTTTCTTTGCCTGTTTTTCGTCATAATAGAGGGACTCTGCTTCCTTGATCAACACAGTGCTTCTTCAATTAATTCACAACCTAACTCAGCTGGTTTTACTAGCTGTATCATGTTAAATGATTTCTCTCAAAAAAAAATTAATGGTTACACAGACATCTTTGTAACATCAAAAATATCAGCCTCTATTCTGCGTTTCACAGATACCATCGCTGACGCTGGTACATAAGGGACGGGACAACTGATGATGACTGGAATTGCAGAACTGTGTCTCATGAGCAGTTTCGGAGGACTCTGGCACACATCAACGGTTGGATCTCAGCCTGCCCAACTCTGCATATTCTGTTCTCACTCACAACATTAAAGACTACCTTGTGAGTTCATCTAGAATTTTTACAAAGAACATACCAATCTGTGTGCAAAGAGTGAAGCCCATGAACAAAAAAGTCTTCAGCTGATTTTACCCATAAGATTTTTAACTATTCCAAAGAAAATTGATACTGAGCAATCACATGCAGTCAAACAAAATGTATGTATCTGTTTTCTGTTATGAGCGCACCACATTCCTGTAAGCATCACAGTTTGTGACTATGCACAACTGCATAACTAGTTCACACACGTTATATACAATCATAGATATGTTGAGTATTACGTATTAAGTGGCTGTTTTGAGATCACGTATATAGTCAGTTTGCATCTCTAACTGCAGGAACTGTATATGCAAATCAAGCACATAATTGCACTAATGATTATGGATCTGGGCCCTGTCCTTTTGAAAGTTGGACCTAAACGTAGATCAAGCTTGAACGCTCTTTGTTAGTTCAGCTGAGATAACACTATGTAAATTTACTTGGAACAGTGACAGATTCCGCTTTTAGATGCACGTCCACATCTTCCGTTGGTTTCAGTAGGAGCTTTTAGCAAAACTGGGAACAGGGATTTATCCTATATAAAGCGGGACTACGATCTTTTTGATCCTTGCTATGATGGACCAAATTCTGACATGATATCAGCTAGCACAATTTCCACTGGGACAATCGAGCTTGCTTACACAGGACAGTATTTAGTTGAAAGCTGGTATACAGAGACTATCACGTGGCTTTTTAGCTACCTTGTCCCGTTTTTTTCTACAGTGACTCCAAAGGAAAGTTCCATCAGCCGTTCTGACTGCTAGAAATTCTCCCATCACTGTGCAGTAACAGTTTTAAAGCTCTCAGGGAGGAAGGTAAATATCAATTAACTTCAGTAACCCACAGCAGCCACAGTGGCCAGAGTCTGCTAAAAACAGAAGAACAAGAAAACATAAAAATTGGGAATATTTGTATTGTGAAGTATTTTGTGGTGCTACTGGGATTGGAAAACATGATTCTCCAACTACGGTAATGAACACCTTTTTACATTAAGACCAGATACAGTTCTGGACTGAGCTTCCCTAGCCAGTCTATCAGGTACAGAGCAGTACACCTCGGAGATCTCCAACCACTCATAAAGACAGATGCCAGTAGAACGCCACTCCATAACTTTTTCTAACTTAACAGGTTTTTTCCTTTTCAACCAAAGAAAGGAATCCAACCAGCAGATTTGACACGCTTTGAAAACGCTTTCTGATCAGGCACATTGGTTATAAAAGCCCTTATAAATATCAAAATTGGTGAAGCAGCCCAGAGTGAAGCAGAATTCTGGTTTTGCATCTTAGAAACAGAACTTCATCAACAATGCTGCTTTCTTTCTAATTATCTCTACTACATATAAAACACCCCTAAAAACCTGACAGGACAGAATCTAACCAGCTGCTTTAAGAGACTGAAATTCGGTGTGATAGCAGTAGGTATGGAAGAGTGAAGGGTTTTTTTTATGATTCGGTAGCAGTCTTGACTCAGATAAAACAACCTGAAATTTCTGACTTCATCTGAAATCCTGCTGTCAATCCCTGGAATGGGGACTAGGATCACCAAAGAAGGTAAGAGAAACACTGTAGTTCCTGCTCTGGCCACAGGGACGACATGCTGCTATACTGGCCACTAAAATGATGTCTTGCTGCTTTGACAGCCAGGCACTGATAATCTCTGCTGTTCCCTGTTTCAAGGCCTAAAGAGGAGTCACCAGCATGTTCAGACAAGCCAGCCATGCTTTACCAGGATTAGAAAATGCAATAAAGAACCTAAAGGGAGGAAGATAGAGAGTAAAAAAAAAAAAAAAAAAAAAGTAAAGAAAATTAGGCGAGCACTTAGAAGGGAGACAAGAAAAAAAAGAAACCCAAGGAGGGAACTGAATAGAAGAAAATAGGGGAAGACGACAAGTGGATGCAAAGAACAAAAAGGGGTAACATCATAAAATAGATGAAGAAGAGCAAAAGGAGCAACAAGAGCTTGGAACAAGGATTTCACAAAGGAGTAGGAAGTAAGGAAGCTTGAGGACAAAAGAAGTCGAGTGAAATGGTCTTTAGGGCTCCAGTTTCCCCATCTGTTTTTACTCATTTTTCAGTACTGATTTTTGGCTACACGTCTTGTATCTTCCAGAAAAAATGAGGGTTCGCTGGTTTCTTTGAATCCTTTCTCCTTACTTCTGAAGGGAAAAATAAAAAAATCAGTGTAATTAATACATTTTTTTAATATTCATGGGGAACTGACTGTCATGAGTGAGTGTCCTAAGCCACCTTCTCACATTTCTAATACACTTGTGCAAACTCTGGTTTACACATGAACATCAGAATTTGTTAGTATAAATCCTAAGTGATAGAAGCAGACTGGACTTTGCATACGCAAAAGATGTAAGGTTCAATTTAGCAAACACTTACTAGGAAGCTTTGCCCTCAGGTGTTTTTAAACAGGTTCACTCTATATTCTTTCTCCGTGGGAAAACCACCTAGAAAAGTATTTTCTGTAGGAGTGCTCCACATCCAGGAAGTGCATTGCTGCAAGCATGCACAGGAAATGCTATGGGCCTTAATGTACCATAGACACTAAGAATACATCACAAATATCATCAAAAGTCCCTTTAAACAGACTTGTCCATTCTCTGGGAGATATGAACTGTTTTGTCTATTTTTCTTTACCCTGAAACAATTCTGCTCAGTGTCGTGCTATAGACTGAATTTGATCGGAACACTTAAGCATTTCCAGTGATGATCCTAAAGGAGGGTGCACCAGAAGTCTATCAGTCATTCTGCCTCATAGGGAGTGCAAATGTCGGACTAGAAGCCTTCTTCTCTGGGACATGACAAAGCACACAGTTATTAGCAAAACACACTCAGATGACATACCTATAGAAAAGAAAGCACTGAACAGACGGTTACAAATCGGACTTATATCAAATGTGGCAAGCTCTCACAATGGACTTCTGTGAGACACAGAAGCGCTGCTTGCTTTCTCCTTGATCCACCTCTACAGCTCTGAGTGCGGCATCTTGTATCACATCCATGCCACGAGCAGTCCCATCACACCTGCCCACAGCCCCAGTGGAATACACAGTCTTCTCATCAGCCGTGCAATTACAGCCCTTCCTGGACTTGGTTTAATGGTGATGCTAAAAAATTCCTTGCCTCTTCTTTTTCCTCCTCCCTCCCTCCAACCTTCCCTTTTCCACTACCCCTTCTCCCCAGGAAGGGTGGCCAATCATTGATGCCAGAGGAAAACAAGCATCTCTCCTACCAGGCTTGGTAGAAACAGAAAGAACACCCTGAGACGCATAAGAATCAGAAGGAAAAGAGATAGATGTGAGGTCAATGAGGAGAATAATTATTTCACTGGAATGTTTTGATGTTGATGAGAAGCCGGAATTTCCATGCTAGCAAGGAGCCAGGAACGATTTCTACTGTAGGTGCCAAAACTGAATTACCTTATACACCTGGCAAGGTTAGCAGCCGTCTAAGTGCTATCCAAAAATACTGAAATCTGTGAAAATAGTGGATTTCTTGGGTTCCTAGGCATCCCAAAATATCAATGAATAGAGGCTAAACAGTTGAGAAAAAGAAAAGAAAGAAACAAGAAAAAAATTGAAAAACAGAATATTTTATTCTGTGACAATTTAATATTTTAACAACTGAAGTAATTTTTTAAAGTTCTGGTTTGAAATGAGAAGTCCAGCCAAAAAACATTGCTTTTTCTCCTCCAAAATTTCAAGCCATTTCTTTTCTGACGAAGTTTGTATTCGTGGTATTAGTACCTATGATACAGGAAGCTTCCCATGAATTTATATTTTTAATGAATTTTTTCTATTCAGTTCTAATAATCTACATCCTCCCGTTACAAAAACATTATACAGTTTGCCTTAATTTAGCTTTTGGTGGCAGAGATTGTATTTTGGGTTCCTAGGGAGTTGCATAATACTTAAATTGAGTCCCTAAGCCCACCAGTGTTTCTGAACACAGGTATAATAACAAAATTTGTACGCAGTATCACAAAGAAAGAGACAGATGGTAGAGTTTCTGAGGTGCCAACCCAGAAGAAAAGTTCTCTTTAAGAAACTGCAGGAGAAAAAAAAAAGAAGGAAAAAAAGGTTTGTATCCACAACCACCGAAATGTTATTCAGAAACCCCATAAATCTCCATCTTGGGCACACGATTCTGGAGACCCTGTGGCTCTCAGGTTGTTGGCCTAGTTGAAAAGAAATCAATGATAAACAGGACTGAGTTATACACATCAGAGATTTAACCTTCTATAATGGCCTCTAAATGAGGCACACAACTGTAATTCATTGTGTGAAGCACACAAGCCAATAGGCTCCATGCATATGATAAAATTCTCTAATTCTTCAATTTTATGTTCACAAAGAGCTTTCCCAGTTCAGTACTTTTTCAGCAGAGGAAAAAGAAAAATCTGACATTTTTTCTATACTCCTGAATAAATACATTGTGGAAGTACTCAATCCATTTGCCAAATTACACAATACGGAGCATGGTATGAGGGGGTTTCTTCAGCAAAGGAAGGAGAGGAAAGGTTTAAGATGACTTTTACACTTTATTAGCATATGGTATAATACATGAATCCTTCTCAGCACTGAAACCTAATTTTTAAATTATATTTTTTACTCACTCAGCTATATTTGGAGCTATTCTTTCTCAGGAGTCTAAATCTGTTTCTTCCTCTTCTGGTAAAGCTCACTTTATTAGCTTCTGCCTATATTTCTCCAGGTTGTTGTATATTTCTTCTGAGTACTCCACAGTGTTAGCAATGCTTGCTGTTATTTGAAAAGGTTAATGCATCTTTTGCCTCTCTCAGATCATTTATGAAGATATTAAACAAAGAAGTGGTACCCAACACTGACCCTGCAGAA